>NW_016107320.1:615453-632479 GCF_001604975.1 Cebus imitator | reverse complement strand
AGAGAGAGAGAGAGAGAGAGAGAGAGAGAGAGAGAGAGAGAGAGAGAGAGAGAGAGAGAAAGAGAGAGAGAGAGAGAGAGAGAGAGAGAGAGACTTTCCAAACAGTGAAGTTTTACCATACAATGATAACCCTCACGTAAAGAATCTGAATGGAAAATTAACTTTCATCAAGTTTATAGTAAAGATTGAGAAATAAACACATATAATCAAGAACTCTAGCTCCAAGTCATTCACAAACTTTGTACTTTTCACCTGTTTGGCCTTCAGCGAGCTACTTAATCTCTGTGTGCCACAGCTCATAATCATAAGACTAATCTCATAAGTGTATTTTGGGGACTGGGGACATGAACAGAAAGTGATTACAGCTGCCTCATGTACGCAGAAAGCACTTAATATAGCTTAGCTATTGTTGTGGATCATATTGTTTCAATGTAGCTATCAAAACGGAGTAATGTGATTTTAACTGATGGATGAACTTACTGCTGAGTGAGTTAACATTGCGTTAAGAAGAGGACTAATGAGAAAAGAACAATCAAGTATGTAGAAATTTTTCCACTAAATATAGGTCAAATATATGAGATAATATCGTTATCAAGGCATCTAAATTCAAAGCCTGTGGCTTAACCGAGGTAGTAAAAACTGTAATTTTTCGTATTACCTCATAAGTAATAAGTCAACATATTCTTTTTGCCAACTTTTCAGTTACTGACAAAGTGCCTTAAAAATGGAAGTGTGTTTCTCAGAGAAACTTTGGCTGAATGTTGCAGTTCATAGACAAAGGTCATGATATCCCTAAGAAGCAAATTTAGTCAATCACAATTTTCCCACTTACTTACATGCTGATCCAAAGCTTATAAGAGATGTAGGAAAGGTGAACAATAAATACCATGTATTCTGGCCAAACCGTACTGCTTAATCTTTAAAATTAACACTTGAGGTTTGACTTAAATCCTGCTGAATATAGTTTCTGAGCCTAATATCTATGCATTTTTCCATATTTCAACTTCACGCTAATATCTGGCAACACCCCTGGGTGTGGAAGCTCAGAGAATGCTGGAGAAGAAAGAGCTGTTAAGTCATGCCTAATTAGGCCGCTCATGGGTTGCACCCAGGAGGGAACAAATCCAAAGGTCCCCATTTCTAGAATTACAATTCAAACACAAGCATATTCCTAAAGGAAAGAAATCTATGCTCTTATGTTCGTAATTAAGATGAAGATTAAGAGCCAGAGAAACTGATTAATCAAGACTTCCATCTGGAAGGTCTCCAGCAGGTGGAAAGTAGGAAGGTAAAGCCAAACGTTGATAGGAAGCAAATAGATGGTTAATGATGTGTGGGCCGATAAAAGGCCCAGTTTGGGACGAATCTTACCATCTCTTCTTATCCTTTTTGTTTTCATGCCAAACAGGTGTGTGGAAGTCTAAAGAGTGAAGGGGTGCACAGTTAATTTAAGGGGCTAGAAATTTAAAATTTTAATCTTCTAAGGGGAATGCTAAGTAGCCAAAATACAATCTGGACATCTTTCTTTATAGGTGACCTGGATTTTTCCTTGAACAATTAAGACTGATTACTTTAATTCTGCACATTAATTTTATGACATCTACTTGATTGACAGTTATATATTTAGAATGAAAATGGAGTAATTTAACTGTTTTTATATTAAAATAAATATTTTGCTTTATTATCATAGACATATTTGAACCGATAATCTCTTTTCTCAGACATCTTTTCTTTACGCTTTTGGCTAGGATAGATGGTAGATGGATACACACTATAAACAAACATTTATTTATTTTTCCTTTAGAAGTGAGGCTTCATTATGTTGTCCAGGCTGGCCTAGAACTCTGGGCTCAAGTGATCCTCCCACCTCAGCCTTCTGAGTAGCTGGGGCTAAAGATGTGTGCTACTACACCTGCTCCAACAAAGTTTCGACTAAGATAATTCAATCAAACAAAGACTTTCCTCCTGAATCTTAAAAGAAAATTTGTATTTTTTCACTACTTTTTACATTCATTTATATTCTTAGAAATCCTCATCATTCTGGAAGACTTAATCATTTAATGCCATGTAAGATTCTATTCTATATGCATGCCTTAGGCTTGAGGGTAAAGATTAAAATATCTCAAAGTGTATACCAAATAAATTAGAATCACCTAACAACCTTGTTAAAAGTGCAAATTCAAATCAAAATTCTATCACAGATCCTTCCACAGATCTGCTGGAGTTGGAAGTAAAAAATCTTCAATTTAAATAAGGATCTGATGTAACTTTTATGTATACCTTTAAAATCTGAGACCCATTGTTATAGACATTATAGCAAAAGTTCAATAAAAAGACTCCTAACTTTATTTTATTATTATTTTTGAGACAGGATCTCACCCTGTCAACCAGGTGGGAGTGCAGTGTTGTGATCATGGCTCACTGCAGCTTATACTTCCTGGGCTCAGTTGATTCTCCCACCTGAGCTGGCAAAGTAGCCGAATCACAGGCTCACACTACTATGTCTGGTTAATTTTTTGTATATTTTGTAGAGACAGGGTTTCACCATGTTGCCCAGGCTGGTCTTGAACTCCTGAACTAAAGCGATCCACATGCCTCAGTCTCCCAAAGTCCTCGGATGAGGCCCCATGCCTGGTCACTCCTAATTTTAAAGTGCTGTTGTTTATACATACTACATAAAGAACATCTACATAAAAACCGCATAATATGGTCAGTGAAAATGCTGGTCATACACTCATGGAACATTAATCCTGTGAGACTCAGTGACCCTGTAACCTTAGACAAGTCTTTTAATTTCTCTGTTACTTTAATTATCTGTTTCATTGAAGGGTTAAGACCTGTTTGTTCTGAATCTTAACATGCCAGAATTCTAGAATCAGTACTATTTTGCTAAATTAGTATGATCAATCCTTAGAACTCTATCATATGGGATACAGATAACTTATTATACCTTGATTGTTAATAGTTATATGTAAATGCAGATTTATTACTACTGCAATTTTAAATTGCTTACTTTTGTGTTTACAATAATTTGGAATGGGAAAAATTTTAACAACAACTAGCTAGTCTGAGTATTAAATAAGAAAAGCGATTGGAGAAAACTTCTCCTTTACATATTAAATGAATATCCATTGCTTTGTAGAAGGAAAAAGAAAACCGATTCTTTAAAATCGGTTTTGCATATTAACATGTGGATACTTAAGATGTAAGAGAAAACCACCACTGTAAAATATCCTGGTGATCTTCTTAATATGACTTGTAAAATTCTACGCTTCAGAAGAACCAAGAAAGTCATATTTTAAATATTTTACCACCATATTTTAATATGTATTACACATTGATCAACCCCTGAAAAATGCGTCCTGTTAGAAAAGAATTGAGATAATTGTCACAGGCATTATCTGGGCTTCTCAAGAATGGAAAAGCTTTCAACTATTTAAAGTAGACTCACTTAAAACTATTTGCTAATACTACTAACAGGAAAACAGGTATGTAGTCATCCAAATAAAGTTTAGATATACAGAATGTCATTTGGAAACTGCTTGCAGATTGCTGGCAGCCACGTATGACAAATGCACACTCTTAGTATCACATTCCCTAGGGCATCGTTACAACTTTCCTGAAGGTGACTAGTCTATTACCATTGAAACATTAAGTTCGACCCTGGTCCTTCTCCTTGGTAGTCCATTGGCTGCAGCTATCACAAAAAAAAATCAATGAAATCACTTCTCTGTGTCTTGAAAAAGGTAATATTAGGTTCTCTCTGACAAAGGTGACATGATAAAGAATATTTATATAGATTTTAAGAAGAGTTGCCTCTCACTGAAGGTCACAAATGTACACACTTGTAGACATTAGCCATGGTACCAACCTCTTTGAGTCATTCACACTTCTCATAAGGAATTGACATTGATATCCTAGCTCAAAACAGTAGTATCTTGACACACAAATTTAAACTTATCATTTTATATTACGTCCACTATGGGAGTGGTATATTTCACCTTCAATAGTCGTAGATATATTTTTGTAGTATAAATTTTGTAGTTACAATCTTGTAGTATAATTTTTGTCTATAATTGGCACAACAGTTTCTTAGAAAAGGGTCTCAGTGTTATTTTTTCATTTGTGTTAGCAGAAATGAGATTTATTCAGGGAAAACAAAACCATAATGTGTTAATTGAGGTATCTGATTTTCCAGTTTTGTATTTGGCTTAAATAGTAGGTGTACCTCTTCATTAGGGAATGGTAGAACATCAACAGTACATGGTTACTGTACCTCAAAGTAAATAATTACACTTTATTATATTATCCTCAAGGTTAATTGATTTGTGACAATTTGATGAGTTAAGCACAATTTAAGTTACAAAATTGAAACAAGAAGTTACAACAATCTACACAATAATCTGTCCATTAAACAATCTATAGATGCTCAATCTTTTTATATATGTGTGTCAACTTATAATAATATAACAATATCATTTACATATTAGAGCACTTTCTACAGCTGGGTCCTTTTATGGGTTCTTGGGATATAGCAGTATGTACAATAAGCAAGAAAGATCTCATTCTCATGAACCATACCTGCTAGTGGGGGAAACCAGAGAAAAACTAAAAAGGAACCAAATTAAGTAAAAGATAAATCCAAATAGAATTCCCTGCTGAAATAAAATAAGACATATAGAGAGTGATAGGTCAGTGCTTCATTTCTTTTTTTCTTAATTTTTTTTTTTTTTTTTGAGACCAGGGTCTCACTCTGTTACCCAGACTGGAATGCAGTGGTGATATGTTGGCTCACTGCAAACTCTACCTCCCAGATTCAAGCAATCCTCCTTTCTCAGCCTCCTGAGTAGCTGAGATTACAGGCATGCACCACTATGCCTAGTTAATTTTTATATTTTTAGTGGAGACAGGCTTTCGCCATATTGGCCAGGCTGATCTCAAACTCCTATCCTCCAGTGATCCACCTGCCTTGGCCTCCCACAGTGCTGGGATTACATGCATGAGCCACTTAGCCCAGGCGTAGGGCAGTTGCTTTAGATCAGTTAGTGTCTGAGGAGACATTTGAGCTCAGAATTCAGTGACAGAAGAGAGCTACCCCTGAGAGGAGAGCAGAAAGAATAGCAGTACTGAAGTCCTAAGTTAAAGGCAGATCAGCGTATCCCACATACAAGGAGAAGAAAGTGTCTCTGGAGTCCAGTAAGCTAGGATGGCATGAGAATAGTGATATGGTTTGGCTGTGTGTCCCCACCCATATCTCACCTGGAATTAGAATAATCCCCACAAGTCAAGGGAAGGACCAGGTAAAGGTAATTGAATCATGGGGGGGCAGTTTCCCCCAGGCTGTTTTTTACAGTGAATTCTCCCAAGATCCGATGTTTTTATAAGGAGCTTTCCCCCTTCGCTTGGCACCCATCCTCTCCCCTGCCGCCCTGTGAAGAGGTACCTTCTGCCATGCTTGTACATTTCCCAAGGCCTCCGCAGCCCTGCAGAACTGTGAATCAATTTAACCTCACTATGTTGCCCAAGCTGGTCTTGAACTCCAGGCACACGTGATCCTCCTGCCTCAGCATCTTGAATAGGTGTGACTATAGACATGCATTCCTGGGATCCATGAATTGTAAACATCTTTGTTGAAGCGACAAACTGTTTGGGCTGCTGTTATGTAAAGTTTCTTAGCCTTATATTCTACCTACAGTTTCACAAACTTCGTAACATGTGTAAATATTTACTCTAATGCATATATTTGTAATATTTACTCTAATGTATAATGCCTTTATAATCTTATATACTTACTCTAGTGTAAAAAGACTTGGAGAAATGCACCAAACTCTCCAGCTTCAGAGGCTTGAGCATAAAAACAACATTCTAATAATAACATATAAAAGGCCGATGCAACTGCAACAATAGTGAGTGCATCGTCACTTAGCCCATTTATTGCTGAGTGTGAAAAAAATCCCATCCCTAGGATGGGTGTGATTCTCAAGCCTGTAGTCCTGGCACTTTGGGAAGCTAAGGTGGAAGGACTGCTTGAGCGCCAGGAGTTTGAGATCAGCTTGTACAACGAAGTGAGGCCCCACCTCGACAAAAATAAATGTTTTAAAAATTAGTCAAGGACAATATTGACTGCCTGTACTCCCAGCTACTGGGGCAAGAGGATCCCTTGCTCCCAAGAGTTTGAGGTTGCAGTGACTCATGATTACACCAGTGCATTCCAGTCTAGGCGACAGAGTGAGACCCTGTCCAAAAAAAAATTTTTTTAAATCCCATTGCTAGAAGAACTGGCACTAGATGTTTCTCTAGAAAAAGTAACAGGTAAAGTATCTCCTCTCTTTACCTGGCTAACCTTGGGAATTAAACTGGTATTGTCATTAAACTGTGTCTTGGAAACCTGTCTATAATCTTGAATACGAACTGTCGATTCTTTCTGTATAATTAACTGCTCCACATTAGAAAGCAGAGCAGGGTGGGGAAAGGAGGTAAGAAAATAGATGTTGTAAAAGGAAATTAAAGGAAAAGAGAGGAAGAAAAGACAGAAAGGAGTGAAAAAGAAAAAAGGAAAATTGAGAAAATAAAAAAGGAAAACAAGCTGAAAACTAAAATGTGCATATTCTTCCTTACATTTTTATTACTATGTTCACCTCTTTGGTAATTATGTTAAATGCAAGCAGAATCAGAATCCCACAGAACTAAAAGAGAATCATACAGATCTTCTGAAATATCCCAGACCCAAACAAATTTTGACCTTCGTAATATCACACAGCTAGAAAAAGTGGCAAAGTTAGTTACAAACTCATGTCTCCTAACTCTTTTGCTCCACATTTCATTTACAGAAGAATGCTTTGTATTTATAATATGCTAATAATTTTATCTTCTAAAATGTCAAATTGGAGATCTCCTACTAAATTCTAGTTTCACCTTTATAAATGCTATACTTGTTTTGAGGTTTGTAAGAGTACCTATTTCTGAAATACTCACCTGTTCTGCCTTGTTTTTCTGGCTTATAAGTATAATAAATATTTTCTCTCTCTGTACAGAAATAATATAAATTGTGGTAGTCAATTAATACTTGATCAAATACATGAATGAATAAAAAAGTAATGCCTCAGGCCAGACACCGTAGCTCATGCCTGTAATCCCAGCACTTTGGGAGGCCCAGGCAGGCTGGTCTCCTGAGGACAGGGGTTTGAGACCACCCTGGCCAACACGGCAAAATCCCATGTCTACTAAAATACAAAAATTAGCCAGGCATGGTGGTAGGTACCTGTAATTCCAGCTCTTGGGAGGCTGGGGCAGAAGAACCGCTTGAACCCGGAAGGCAGAGGTTGTAGTGAGCCAAGACTGCACCACTACACTCCAGTCCGAGTGACAGAGTGAGACTGTATCTCAAACAAGCAAACAACAATATCAAAAAAATACAGTATTGTCTCTGCAGGTTTTATTCAACCATGGTTTTTCAAATTGGAATTGTGTAGAAAAAACACAACCACAATAGGTAAAGCCAAATAAGAGAGGAATTATTGTATAGTCTTTGTGATTGGCCTTGTGTCTTCAATATTAAGACAATGAACATAAAAATAGAGCAACCAAATACATATGTGAAAAATACTAAAATGGAAATTACTCACATCAGAAACAAAAAGGGGGCTGTCACAAATGATCCCCCACTGTGACCAATTCTATGCCCACAAAGTTGATAATTTAGATTGAATGGACCAACTATTGAAAGAAACACTCTACCAAAACCTAAACATGGAGGACAGATTCTTTGAACAAGTAACTGAAATCAATAATTAATAACTATCCCAAAATGGAAAGCTCCAGGGCCAATGGTTTCACTAGTGAATTCTATGAAATATTTAATGAAGAAATCATACCAATTCACTACAGACTCTACCAAAAACAATTGAAGAGGAGTACACAATTCCCATAACTAATGCATTCTATGAAGCCAGCATTACCCTGATACTAAAACCTGGAAAGAGTTTACAGAAAATCAAAATTATAGCCAATATCTGTCTAAAAATTCTCAACAAAATATTAGCAAACAGAATCCAACAATGTGTAAAAAATGTTATACACCACAACCCTGAAACTTATTTCAGATATGCAAGAGTGGTTCAACATTCAAAAATAAATTAATATAATCTATCACATTACTAGCCTAAAGAGGAAAAATTACATGATCATATCAATAAACACAGAAAAAGCATTTGAAAAAAAATTCAACAGACTTTCATGATAAGAACTCTCAGCAAACTAGGAGTAAAAGGGAACTTTCTTAACTTGATTAAAAAAAAAAGTCTACAAAAATACCAGGAGCCAATATCCTACTTAATATCCAAAAATTTATACTTTTTCCCAAATCAGTAACGAAACAAGGATGTCTTTTCTCTTACGACTACTATTCAACATTGTGTCGAAAGTCATAGCTGATTCAACAAGACAGGAAAAGAAAATTCAAGGTACACAGATAGGGAAGAAAGAAATAAGACCCTTTTATTTTCAGATGACTTGGTTGTCTATGTGCAAAATTGCAATACCTGAAAACAAAATTTCCTGGAGCTGTTAAGTAATTATAGCAAGGTTGCAGGATACAAAGTTAATGTACAAAAGTGCATTTATTTTCTGTATTCCAGCACCAAAAAATGTAATTTGAAATTAAAAACGTAACACTATTTACATTATTACACATACATCAAATAAAATTTAGGTACAAATCTAATGCAATATGTATGAAATAGATATGGAGAATACTACAAAATACTGATGAAGAAAATCAAAGAATATCTAAATAAATGGACAGTTAATCCATGTTCATGAATATAGGAAGACTCAAGATTAAGAAGTTAGTTTTTCCCAACTTTATCTGCAGATTCAGCACAATCCCCATAAAATCCCCGGTGGGTTATATTATAGATGTTAACAGGATCTAATGTTTACATGAAAAGGTAAAAGACTCAGAATAGCCAAAATAATACTAAAGGAGAATAAAGTTGAAGGACAGATACTACCTAACTTATTATAGGACAAGACTTATTATAGTACAAGTGTGGTGACTCACTTCTATAATCCTAGCATTTTGGTAGGCCAAACAGGGAGAATCACTTAATCCCAGGAGTTTAAGACCAACCTGGGAAATAAAGTGAGACCCTGTCTCTACAAAAATTAAAAATGGAAAAATTAGTTGGGCATGGTGGCACACACCTATGGTCCCAACTACATAGGAGGATTGCTTGAGCCCAGGAGGTCAAGGCTACAGTGAACCATGATTGCATTACAGCACTCCAGCCTAAGCGACAGAGTGAGACCCTGTCTCAAACAAGAAAAAAAAAAAAAAAATACTCTATACCCAACTTGTTTACCAATCTACTCTATTCATAATTTAAAAAATAATAAAAGAATAATTATTTCAACAAATGGTGTTAGAACAGGATATTCACACGCAAAAGCTGAATCTAGATATAGGACTTACACTTTTCATACATATTAACTTGAATCATAGATCTAAATGTAAAACTCAAGAGTATCAGACATCTAAAAGATAATACAGAAAAAGGCCTAGGTGACCTTGGGATTGGGGATAACTTTTGAACATACCAAACGCCTAATCATGAAATTAAAAAAACATTGTTGAAATTTTAAAAAAATGTTGTAATTAAAATTTACAACTTCTGCTTTGTGATAGACACTGGTAAAGGAATGAAAAGAAAAGCCATAGACTGGGAGAAAACATTTTAAAACTCATATCTGATAAAAGACTTCAATATATACAACTCAATTCAAAATATTAAAAGTAAACAACAAAAAAACAACATAATTGAGAATCAGGCAAAAGATATAAAAAGATGTCACCAGAGAAGACACACAGATGGCAAATAAGTATAGGATAAAATACTCCATAACATATGTCATTTGGAAATTGCAAATTAAAACAGTATGAGTTACGTCTATTAGAACGGCTATAATTCAAAATACTGATACCATCAAATGCTGGTGAAGTAGAGCAATAGAAATTCTCATTCACTGCTAGTGGGAATGAAAATTGGTAAAACTGGCCAGGCACAGTGGCTCATGCATGTAATTCCAGTAGTTTAGGAGGCCATGGCTGAAGGATCACTTGAGGTCAGGAATTTGAGGCCAACCTGGCCAAAAAAGTGGAATCCCATTTCTACTAAAAATAAAAAAATTAGGTGGGCATGGAGGCGCATGCCTGTAATCCCAGCTATTCAGTGAAGCAGGAGAATTGCTCGAACCCAGGAGGTGGAAGTTGCAGTGATCCAATATTTTGCCACTGCACTCCAGCCTGGGCAACACAGCAAGACTGTATCAAAAGAACAAGAAAATTGGTAAAACTACTTTGGAAGAGAGTTTGGCAGTCTTCTACAAAGCTATGATTAGGTAGGCCTAATCATAGGCCTACCATCTGATCCAGAAATCACACTCGTAGATACATGCCAAAATTAGATGAAAATTTACATCCACACAAAAACCTGGAAAATAGTATTTATAACAGCTTTATTCATAATTGCCAAAACTTGCAAGCAACCAAGATGTCCTTCAGTAGGTGTATACAAACTGTGGTATATCCATGCAATTAAATATTATCCAGTGATAACAAATTTGCTTTCAAGACACGGAAGGTCATAAAGGAACCCTAAATACAGGTTTAGTAAGTATTTCCAACTATATGGCATTCTGGAAAAGAAGGTAAAACTATGGAGAGAATAAAAAGATAAGTCGGTTGCCAGGAGTTCAGGGGAGGAAGGAGATATAAACAGAAAGAAAATATGAGTTTTTAGGGCAGTGGAACTAATCTGCATGATGCTGTAGTGGTGAATATATTACATTATGCATTTGTCAAAACCCATTGAACACAGAACACAAAAAGTGAACTCTAGTGTAAACTATACACTTTTGTTTGTAAGAATGTATCAATACTGGTTTATGAAATACAACATATGTACCCCACTAATACATGGTATTAATATCAGGAGAAACTGCGAAGATGGAGGGAGAGAAGGATAGCAGTTCTCACTGAGCTACTGTACACTTTTTCTATAAATCTAATAATGTTCCAAAATATTTTTTATAAAAATTCTAAAATGTTTATGTTGGTAAAAAGTACTAATTTGTATATGGAAGTTATTAAAACTTTCACTAAAGTGAGCATGATGTATATAAAATATCTACTTTTTCTCAAGTCTTATACTTCTAATGAATCTTATCATCTAATCTAAACCACTGCTAATACAGCAACATTTATCAGGAACTCTTTAGTCCAAGACTATAAGTAGATGCTACAAACACAAAGATAAATCAATTCCTTGTACTAAGGAATTTACTATTTTTCTGTGCATATAGGACATAAATATAATTATTATACAACAACATAAGGTAATATAAATAAAACACAGACATATGTTAAGTAACAAAACAATGTCATGTATGGTGAGTTTCATAAGAAGAGACTGAAGAGTCCATAAATAATAGAGAAATGAAAGTCACAGCTCGGCATGGTGGCTCACGGCTATAATTCCAGCACTTTGGGAGGCCAAGGCAGGTGGATCACCTGAGGTCAGGAATTAGATGATAAAACCCCATCTCTACTAAAAGTACAAAAATTAGCCAGGTGTGGTGGTGTGTTCCCATAATCCCAGTTACTGGGGAGGCTGAGGCATGAGAATCAGTTGGACCTGGGAGGCAAAGGCTACAGTGGACAGAGATGGTGCCATTGCACTCCAGGTGACCAAGTGAGACCTTGCCTCAAAAAAAAAAAAAAAAGAAAGAAAGAAAGAAAGATGAAAATAAATAAGGAGCCATATGAAAACCAGTTTTACGGCAACATAATCTCTTGTGAAAAATAATTAGAAATAAAAAATAGAGAGTTATCAGGGGACCATACAGTGAAATACTAAGAAGTCGGGATGTTAATTTTTTGGTAATAAGATGCTAACAAAAGAGTCTAAGCCAAGTCAGACTAGAGGAAGATTCATCTGGTGTAAGTATGAAGATAAGGACAAAATTAGGGCAATAGAGTTTAAATTAAGGAAGGATAATCACAAATAGGATCAAAGGTTAAAGGCATAAAATCTGAAGTTAATATTAGAGCTGACTCAAGAAAGCTTTGTACTATTAAACACCCAGTAAATTCCTAGCAAAATGGGAGAGATAGACACATGAAAAAAAAGGAAAACAGTCCCACACAAAGAAAATAAGTAATCTATGGGCATGCAAAGCACACAAATATGAAGCAAATAGAAAAAGTATCAAAGCCACACAAATGAACTGTTGGTTACTGGAAACTCTATATGATCGAGCAATCCAGGCAACAGAAATCCCCTTTTAATCCACAGTACTCTGGATAAGGGATAACAGACAATGACTTGGCATTTTCATGATTCTCCCAAATCCAGACAACCTTATTTCATGCCGAAACGAAACTTTCTCATGTTTCTGTAAAATAGACTAAGTGTTCCCACTTATCAATTAGGAAATTCTCAGGGGTCAACATTGGATGTGCCCCCAACTTCTCAAATCATTCTGGTTTCAATAACTCTATTTTTTAAGGTCATCCTCAAAACGATCCCTTACACAGAATTCCTACCCTCTCCATCCAAGCTACCCAGCAGCCAATTATCCAATATAGTCTCTTATACAGGAAACGATTTAGGGTGGAATCTTGTGCCCAAAGCAAGGGATGCAAAGCATTAGATAAAAGCTACAAAGATTTCTAAAATCATGCATACACTGCAGCATGAGACAGAGAGAAACCACACAAGGAAAAACATTTATTTCTATACATGTGTATCTAATACTTTTATACTTCAAAAAACTAAAGTAATATTATAATTCAGATATTTCCAAAAGTTTAAAAAATAAAAAGTAAAACTCTCTTTCTTGCCTTGCTGGCATTTTCAATCAGAAATAGCCATGCAGAGTTTCCTGTGTTCTTCCAAAAATTTTATATACACAAACTATTCTATACGTATGTATCAATGTATTAATTTTTACCTCAATTGTACAACCACATGTAAAACTTGTTTTTTTTTTTTTAGCATCTTCCTGTTTAAGCACATATAGCAACTCATAACAACATATATAAGTTTACCCATGTTCCATAGAGTGATTATGGGGTACTCCATATTATAGATGTATCATAAGTTATTTAACTGTTACCCATTTACATGATTTCATTTTTGCTGTTACAAATAATACTGAAAAAATATTCTTGAATTCTGTACATTTATCTTAAAACTTCTGAATCACAGAGTATCAACAATTTTTGTTGTTGTTGCCGAGATAGTGCCAAACTGTCATCAAAGGGTTTGTATAATTCTTTCCTTTATGCCTCAATAGCATGGAAGTGTATTTCACTAAACTACTGTTAAATTAATGTTGTCATTTTTAAAAATGTTTCCTAACCTGATAAATTGATTAATTTCTACCTTTGCTATGAAATTAAGGATTTTAAAGGTTACTGGACACTTGTATTACCTTTATTAAAAAGTCTATTCATGACTTTACAATTTGTCTATTACATTTTTATTTGCTGTAAGTGTTCTTTGTATATAAACAGATCAAACAGGTCACCAGTTTCACTTCTACATTTTTTTACCCTGTCCATGATTTTTCCCCCTACAGATATGTATTAGTCTCTTCTCACACTACTATAGAGAACTACCTGAGACTGGGTAATTTATGAAGAAAAGAGGGCTAAATGACTTACAGTTTCACAGGCTGTACAGGAAGCATGGCTGGGGGGCCTCAGGAACTTACAATCATTGCAGAAGTTGAGGGGGTAGTAAGTAGGTCTTACCATGGTGCAATGAGAGAGAGAGCTAAGGCGGAAATGATACCCACTTTTAAACAACCAGATCTTGTAAGAATACCATCATGAGAACAGGAAGGCAGGAGTTTGCCCCATGATTCAATCACTTCCCACCAGCCCTCCTTCAACACCTGAGGATTACAATCCAACCTGAGATTTGCACAGGGACACAGAGCCAAACCATATCAAGATGTTTCTAATAATGGTCAAACTCATCAATGTTTAGTCATGGTTTGTAGGATTATGATGCATGGGAAGGCGTAAACACTCACACATATAGCAAATTTTACCAAAATTAGTTTTTATAACAGTGCTGTCATTTTTTTTCAAATCTTTTTGAAAGCTAGTTTTCATTTGCAATAGAAGACAGGCATATACCCACAATAACTTTTTGCCAAAAGAGTTAGCCAATTCTTCCCCCAGTGCTTATTGAATATTCCATCTTTTCCCCACTGATTAACCAGTGAAATATTCTATTTATTTGAAGTGATAACTGGACTATCTTGAGAAGGTCTGGCTTTACTTATCTGTTTATACAAGTCCCAAACTGTTTAAATTATCATCACATTACAATATGCTATAATATCTAGCATTTGTTTTCATTATCCTTCTTTTAAAAATATTCTTTGGTAAATCTCATATGTTTATTTTTCCACATGAACATTAGTAGCATATTTTGCCACTAATTAATAAATTATTTATTGTACATAGCATTACTATTCACTATTAGCAACTTACTAGTGGTCATTTTTACATTAATTCTTGATATTTTTAAAGTATTACATACACTTATAAGATAGTTTTGAGGATATTTACATGTTAACACTATTGAATATTTCTATATATGAACAAATGAGCCTGTTCATTGATTCAAATATCATTCATATATGTGAGTTTAATTTTAAATTTTTTCTCTTATAAGCTTTCTTTCACATTTATGTCCAGATAGGGTAAACATTTATGCCTAGGTAGTCTAAACATGTTTGCTATTGTAATAGGAACTTCCCCACCCATTATACTTTATATCCTTTTATTATATACAGACTACGAATTTTTACGTTTTACCTTTTATAAAGTGACACTTTATTGAAATATCTTACTAGTTTCATTTGAAGATCTATTTCTTGGGCTTTCCATGTGTAGTGGATCATAAGCAGACAATTTCAATAGTTTCTCTTCATTCTTACTGTGTAATACTTATTTCTTCTTTTTATGTAATTATGAAGTTAAAAATGCCTAGCAATTTTAAATGTGGTGGTGATAGTAGTCATCCTTCTTGTTTCCCACTTTGCTGAAAAATCTGTTGCACAATTAATCATGACTTTGTTTTGGAGTCTGTATCACAAGAAGGAAATTTTTCTCAACTTCTGTTATCTTTATCTTTTTAACAATTCAGGATTTAGTGTTGAATTTTATCAACTATACACATATTTAAAAAGTGGTTTTTTTATTTACATATTAATATGGTAGATTGTGTTGATAGATTACTAATACAGATCTAACTTTGCATTCCTCACGAGCCCCTCTTCATTACGTAATCAGGGTATATTATTTGTTAAGGCAGTATTCTTTTCTAATTTATAATTTTATTATTTTATAGATAATTCATAACTGAGATCAGTTTGTCATTCTATGTGAAGTTTTACAAGTTTTGTTACGTTCTGCTGATTTGGTAACAATATTGTAGAACTTTTTTGTTCTCAGAGTAGTACACAGTTTAAACAGCATTAAAGTTCTGCCGTGGTTTAGATAGGGTTTGTATTCACCACAACTTATGTTGCAATATGATCCCCAATGTGATAGTATTGGGAAATGGGATCTAGTAAAAAGTTTTTGGGTCATGGGAGCAGATCCCTCTTGCACAGATTAATAACCTCCTTCAGGGTGAGTGAATTCTTCCTTCCAGCATTTCCCCATGAAAGCTGGTTATTAAAAATCACCTGGCTCTCTTGCTTCCTCTCTGACCAAAAGGTCTCTTTGTCACTGTACAAACCCAATTCCCTTCCACTTTTCACCATGACTAGAATCACCATGAGGCCCTCACCAGAAGCCAAGCAATTGACAGCACCATGTTTCTTGAACTTTCCAGCCTGTAGAACTGTGAGCTACATAAACCTCTTTTTTTTCCCTTTTTTTTTTTTTAAAGTTACCCAGCCTCAGGTATTTGGTTATAGCAACACAAAACAGATTAAGACAAGTTCTCCTTACCTCAATATTTTTAGAGAATTCACTTCTGAAACCATTGGCCTAGTACTTTTTAGAGGTTTGGTCTTTGAAAATATTACCTATTTCTTCCATTGCCATAGATCTCCTCAGATCATTTTGGATTTTCTTAGAAGTCACCCATTTCGTTGAAGTTCTATATTTATTTATTTGAATAGACTTGAACAAATTATTATAATCCATAAGTTCTTTCATTCACCCTATAGTTGTGGTTATTCTACTAATATCATTTATAATTTATACAGTCTTTTATATTTTTATTTTTTTTGAGATGGAGTTTGGCTCTGGTTGTCCAGGCTGGAGTGCAATGGCATGATCTCGGCTCACTGCAACCTCCGCCTACCCAGTTCAAGTAATTCTCCTGCCTCAGCCTCCTGAGTAGCTAGGATTACAGGCATGCACCACATGCCCAGCTAATTTTGTATTTTTAGTAGAGACGAGGTTTCTCCATGTTGGTCAGGCTCGTCTCAAACTCCCGACCTCAGGTGATCTGCCCGCCTCAGCCTCCCTAAGTGTTGGGATTACAGGCGTGATCCACCGCACCTGGCCTATACAGTCTTATTTTCTTATCGTATTTGCTAACAGTTTTTATTTTCTCCTTATCCCTCCCCTCAAGGGAATAGGTTTGGATTTTGGGAATCCTACGACTTTCTGTTTAATAATTGGCTGTATTTATCTTGATTAATTTATTCCTTCTGTTTTCCATGGGTTAATTTGGCTGCTCTTTTCATAACTTCTTAATTTAAAATTTTAATCAATTTCATTAAATTCTCTTAAAATTAGTAATATGGGTCTTAAACATATGGCTCTCAATTATTTTTATAGGACTGCACACTCAGGAAGTGATTAAATTTTTATAACACACAGAGGTAGGTCTGAGGTTGCTCACCCAACGCCCTGCTTCTTGCTGAATGTCCTGAGGGCCAAAGGGAAGAAATACCTTTGCACACCTGTAATCCATTTGCTGCATAGGCA
>NW_016107320.1:596340-615078 GCF_001604975.1 Cebus imitator | reverse complement strand
CCCAGCTACTCAGGAGGCTGAGGCAGGAGAATTGCCTGAACCCAGGAGGTGGAGGTTGCGGTGAGCCGAGATCGCGCCATTGCACTCCAGCCTGGGTAACAAAAGCGAAACTCCGTCTCAAAAAAAAAAAGAAAAAAAAAATTGATCAGGTTTAGATTCTAGCCCCAGAGCTACCCATATGGTATGTATGACCCACATCTGTGCCTCGGGTTCCACCATGTTCACTCTATATGTTGAAGTTATTTGAAAATTAAAATAATAAATAGAAATCATTATTAATATGTGTTGTAAGAGGCTGTGGTCCTAACAGGAATATGTCTATGCTGTCTGGTGTATGCTCACTAAATAAATACTTAATGGAATGCATATATTACTTTGGTGGAACAAAAAGTAGGCCAACTGGCTTCATTAGTTGTTATGCAGTCACATATACAGGTTGTCCTCAGTTTCAGTGAAAGAATCAAAAATGACTATATTGTGAAAATGACTGCAAAAAACAGAATGAATTTAGGCTTGATTTTCTACATTTTGAGGTTTAATGGTCTTACAGCAATTTTTAAAAAGAAAACTGAGAAAATATGGTTTAAATTATTCATAATTGGAAAGGATTAGGAAAACAAGTATGCAAAAAAATAAAAATAAAAAACCCACAATGTTAGTAATAGAGACCTAAACACATAGCTGGTAAAACCTTGATTTTTCTTGTTTTTAATTATACTTTAAGTTCTGGGGTACATGTGCAGAACATGCAGGTTTGTTACTTAGGTATACGTGTGCCATGGTGGTTTGCTGCGCCCATCAACTCGCCATCTACATTAGGTATTTCTCCTAATGCTATCCCTCCCCCCAATCCCCCTACCTCCCAATAGTCCCTAGTGTATCATGTTCCCCTCCCTGTGTCCATGTGTTCTCATTGTTCAACTCCCACCTATAAGTGAGAACATGCAGTGTTTGGTTTTCTGTTCCTGTATTAGTTTGCTGAGAATGATGGTTTCCAGCTTCATCCGTGTCACTGCAAAGGACATGAACTCATCTATTTTTATGGCTGCATAGTATTCCAGGGTGTATATGTGCCCCATTTTCTTTACCCAGCCTATCATTGATGAGCATCTGGGTTGATTCCAAGTCTTTTCTATTGTCAGCAGTGCCACAATAAACATGCGTGTGCATGTGTCTTTATAGTAGAGTGATTTATAATTCTTTGGATATATACCCAGTAATGGCATTGCTGGGTCAAATGGTATTTCTAATTCTAGATCCTTGAGGAGTCATCACACTGTCTTCCACAAGAGATGAACTAATTTAATCTAACAGCAACAGTGTAAAAGTGTTTTCTTGATGATGATGGAGATGATCCTGCAGAAACAATTGCAAAGAAGATAATGCCTTCTCCTTTCCCGGCTTACAGACCCCAGGAGCCCATTGTTTTTAGAATTTCTTTTTATTTTCAGCTAATAAATCATGAGATATAATTCACAAGCAACTTAGAAATCAACTAAAATTCATGTTTCTAGTTGTCACTTGAGCTACAGTTTGAAAATTTGACAAGGAATGTTAGCCAATTAGGAAGGAGTACTTATTTCAAGTATAGCTGAGCATGCAGGAAAAATGTTCATACTAGAAGTGATCCCAGAAGAATAAGATACAGAAAGGATCACAGAATGTTGAGAGTATAGTTTATTTGCAATGAGTCACAGAAGATTCAATTGCAAATTTGAGTAACATTACAGGATGTCTGTATCTTAAGCAGTTCTATGAGATAATCAAATAAGAAATACTGAAGTAGATCTAAGTTGGTTAAAAATGATTCAGGAAAACAGAAATAGGGGGCAAAATCCAACCGTTTCTCACCCATCATATATTTAAATACAGAGTTTTCGGTAGTTAAATGAGTTAATGTACATGAGACACTACAGCTTCATAGTGTTGTGAACATGTTAGACATTATTATTGTTGCTGTTGCTAAAATTACAGGTGACATTGTAGAAATAGATATGGTTATTCTTATAATGGTATTATCATTTATATGTTAAAAAACCAATAAGGCAATCTCTTTATGGGTAGCTTTCTGTTATAAATAAGATAATAGAAATATATGTATATAAAATATAAATTAAATTTTTAACATTAAAGTCGCTAAATGAAATAATTTTAAAGATAAAAGATGGCATGTGGCATTCTCTCTTCTCTCTTGAGGCCACAGGTACATTTTCATTAGTTAATTATTTAGAGACATTTTATCATTAAAAAAATCTACCTTGAGCGTAGAAATCTAGAGTGAATTCATAAAACCAATGGCACATTAGTGAGAATATTAAATGGAGTTAAACTATGGCTTTGAATTGCAGGAATGTATTCTGTTATTTTTGTCCTTAGGGAGGCAGGGAGCAGGCCAATCAGATGATCCTTGAATTACCTCAGAACTCTACGATTGTATCAAAAGGACTCATACGGTGTCAGTATTATCTGAGGATTATTAAGGAGATACATTAGGCTTTACTGACTTTACGAGAAATTCTAAGATCATAAAACTATGTTCACAATGATCATCTGGTCATTCCTTTATGATCTGTGGATAGGCTGACCCAGAAGAATGCTGCATGAGATTCATTATTTAAAATGCATGGTTTCTAGCAAGATAGCTAGAAAGCATTCAGTTACTTTTCATCACATAGTCATGGTCCTCCAGCCCACAGGGCATAGGCAATAATTTTCACCAAAATGAAATCAAGGCAGGTGTGCACATCACACTTCACATGACGCTCAAGTTTGCTGCCTCTTTCCTTCCTAGGGCAGAGTGGGCAGAGCAGTGTGGCTCTAGCTGTCTGTTAGAGGACTTTTGGCCCCAATCCCCAGCCATGTGGAAAGGGCCTAATTCCCCATAAAGAAGGCCCTTCCTCCCCCACAGGGAGGGTCCCTTATCTCACTCTATCCTGGCGGGGCCCAAGACCAGCAACCTTCCCGCCCAGCGGCCCACTGAACCAATCACCATCCGCCCCACCAGCTCTCCGGTAACCTCCCATCCCACAAGCTCCCGCCCGGCAGACTAGCGCCCAGCAGGCTTCCCGCCCAGCAACCAACCTAGCCAATTACTACCCGCCAGGTCAGCTCTCCTACCGCCCCAGGCCCTCTGTCCCTATAAAGTCAACCGAACAAAGAAAGCGTGCGCGATTTCTCCCTTCCCGCTTGAGTCGCCCGGAGATCCCAATAAAGTCGGTACCGGTCACCACGAGTCCTGCCTCGAGTCTATTGAGCGCCTGCCTCCGTGGGTCGGGGTCCCACAGCCGGGGTCGCACACTAGCCAGCACCTTGGTATGAAAGTTTTCCAAGAGACCGGACACAGTGGCTCACACCTGAAATCCCAGTACTTTGGGAGGCTGAGGCAGGCAGATCACCTGAGGTGAGGAGTTCCAGACCAGCCTGACCAACACAGAAAAACCCCATCTCTACTAAAAACACGAAATTAGCTGGCCATGGTGGTGAGTGCCTGTAAACTCAGCTATTTGGGAGGCTGAGGCAGGAGAATCACTTGAACCCGGGAGGCAGAAGTTGCAGTGAGCCAATATTGCGCCACTGCACTCCAGCCTAGGTAACAAGAGTGAAACTCTGTCTCAAAAAACAATCAAACAAAACACAACAACAACATAAAAACGAAAGTTTTGCAAGAATTATTAAAATAAAATAACCAAACAACGAGTCCTCTTGAGGCAGGAGAATATGGTCTGGAGTCAGGGAAAATCACGCTAGTTTGATAAAGCTGGATCAGAAGGCAAACACCAGGGCTGTGGGCAGGGAACCCAAGACCAATTCGCGCTGATTTCCTAAGTCTGGATCAAAGGAAAAAAAAAAAAACCCTTTTCCACACCTGAAGGAGCAGGCTACTCTCCCTACAACCCTCCCCCTTTCCACTACCTCACTGATAAAGAGGGAAAGTGCTGCGGGTTAGCCCCGGGCCAAATGTGTAACAACGCTTCATCTGCATAGGGCGTCCATACCCTCAGGTCTCTGGTGGGCCAAGGACAAATTCACTTCAGCCTTAAATTAGCCACAGGCCAAATCCTTTACACATTTAGCGGGTAGCCAATGGGGACCTCAAAAGAAGTACTTAAACCCCAGAAAACTTTGTAAACGGTACCCTTGAGCCATTCAGGCCCATTCCTACCCTGTGGAATGTCTTCTCACTGAAAAAATCCTCTACTTTCAATGTTTCCTTTCTTTATTTCATTTCTTTGTTACTTTGTGCTTTTTGTTCAATTCTTAGTTGGGCGTGCCAAGAACCTGGACACATCACACTCAAGGACCACCTTCCTGTAACGTTAAGAGCTCTCTCTCACAGTTGCTCTCTTTTTCTCTCTTTTGTTTGTGAGATTAGGTTTCAGCATTTCAGCCTCCAACTAAAAAGTTCACATCTATTTTGCAATATTTGTTATATAAGAAGGCTTTGAATCTTTGACAGCAAGAATATAGTTGAAACATAAAACAAATGAGCAAACAAATTCCTAGCTAACAAGAAAATAATATACCACCAGCACTGCCCTGATAAAGTTGATATTCTCAACTTTATAATTTCCATGATCGAGTGTGGTAGCTCACGCCTGTAATCCCAGCACTTTGGGATGCCAAGGCGGTCAGATCATGAGGACAAGAGATCGAGATCATCTTGACCAACATGGTGAAACCCTGTCTCTACTAAAAATACAAAAATTAGCTGGGCATGGTGGTGGGTGCCTATAGTCTCAGCTACTCAGGAGGCTGAGGCAAGAAAATTGCTTTTACTCGGGAGGCAGAGGTTACAGTGAGCCAAGATCACACCATTGCACTCCAACCTGGTGACAGAATGAGACTCCATCTCAATAATAATAATAATTTCCCGTCATTATTTATTGCTATTTAAATTTCTTTATCTTCAACTCGTTAACGTGCATACAATAGTACTGAGTTTTGGACCTTCTGCTGGTAGCTTGCTTATTCTTTGAGAGGAGTTATCCATTTTCCTGCTTCAGATATTGCCTCTAGAACAATAACCTCTAGAGAACAGCTTTGACCTTACTCTTTAGTCTGCAGTGGTTTAAAAACGTCTCTTCCTGTTGAGACATAGAGACAATATGAATCTGAGCTCTAGGAGTGCTTGCAAAAATAAGTGGAAAAATATTGTCAGTTTCTGAGCCCAGGTTTTAATAAGTAGGCAGTTTCACTTCTCATCACTTGTGATGCTTGTTATTGAAACACAGCCACCATGCCATGAGGAAGCCAAGTAGCTCACTGGAGAAGAAATAAGTTTCCCAGCCCACATCCTCAAGTGAGCTCCCAGCTAACAGCTAGCACCAATTTATCAGCCACTAGAGAGTCACCTTGATAGTGAACCCTTCTAGCCAGTTGATGCTGCTGTGTGCAGCAGGAATGAGCTGTCTCTGGCAAATTCTGTCCTACTTACAGAGTCATGACCAAATAAATAATTGTTGCTGTTTTAAGTCATACATTGTGTGGGCAGTTTGTTAAGTAGTCAAGAAAAATTGAAATAAAGCCAGGTGCGGGGCACTTTCAGAGAGGCCAAAGCAGGTGGATCGCTTGAGCCCAGGAGTTCGGGACCAGCCTAGGCAACATGGCGAAAACCCATCTCTACAAAAAATACAAATATTAGCCAGGTGTTGTGATGAGCACCTGTGGTCCCAACTACTCAGGAGACTGAGGTAGGAGGAACACTTGAGCCCAGGAAGTTGAGGCTGCAGTGAGCCATGATCATACCACTGCACTCTAGCCTGGGCAACAGAGCAAGACCCTGGCTCAAAAAAAAAAAAAAGAAAGCCAAGAATGCTCAAGAGCAACATTGTTCACAATTCCAAAGGTAAACTAAATGAGTTCTATGTGAAAGCCCTAATTTAACTTCGTCTTAAAATTCTTACTGAAGTTCTCTATCCATCTATATATTCTAATGTATCTTCTCTCAAACAAGACAGATTTTTTTTCTTACAAGTTCTCAAATCAGCTAATGTTAGATACCAACTGCTCTGCCTTCACAATGGGCTCTAAACGTCATTCATTTTCTCTTTCCCTCCTTCCTCTCAATAACTAACTCATCAGTAACCAAATACTCTTCTCTTCTAGACATCTGACTTCGGTGCCTGACTTCCCATTACTCTTAAAACCATCCAGGGCATATCCCTTTGGCATGAACTAGCATCAAGAGGTATAAGTGGGGCCTCCTGTGTTCCTGTTTTCAGTCCTCCTTCCTCATGCAGTCTGACTAAAAGTCATCTTCCAAAGTCACTGCTTAAAATTAGGCAAAGGCTTCCACCAGCTCATTGATTCAGGTCCAAACTTCACAGTCCACCTCGTAATTTGAATAATTAATAGACTGAGAAAACAAATCTGAGACCATCTAACACAACAACTTTATTTTACAATACAGCAAACTAAAGATCATGGAAGGAAAATGATTTGAGGTTATGCAGCTGGTAACACACAATGACAAGAACTGAAATGTACAAGGCATTTCCACTTTTACCTACAAGGGTAATGTACAACTGAAATGTACAATGGTCCTTTCCACTTTTACCTACAAAATGATTAGTGCAGGGATATTTATTTTGAGCAGAAACTTGATTACCTAGAAACAGTTATGAGAGTATTTATGATAACTATGGATAATATTATACCTTCTAGGCATTATAGGGATGCCTCCACAATCCACCAACAATCTTTTTGCTACAATCTCTCCCAGATTTTCTCAGTAAAAGCACTGTCTGCAATCACCGATTTGTGAACTATTCCTTCTTCCATGTAGTTCTCCCCTAGGCCCCATCATTTTGTTCCATCATAGAACACACACTGTTCCATCTGCCAAATGGGCTTCTCCCCAAGCATTTCTCTAGGCTGCACCTCTTCCGTCATTTTCTGACTGAATGAAAAATACTCCGCATTTTAAAGGAAGATGTAGCTTTCCCTCCTTTTGCTCCCGCCAGATTAGAGAAACAAATCTCATGTTTCCTGATAAATTTGACATTTAATTTGCTTAATTCTATTTAATGTAACCCTCATCTAATCTGACATTTTAATTTGCATCTGAATATATTATTTCTGTCTCTAGATAATCAAGTTTCAGATCAAAATAAATATCCCTGCACTAATCATTTTGTAGGTAAAAGTGGAAAGAACCCTCTCCTGGATGCCTTGTACATTTCAGTTCTTGTCACTGTTTCTTTTCTTACCAGCTGCATAACCTCAAATCATTTTCCTTCCACAATCCTTAGTTTGCTGTGTTGTAAAATAAAATTGTTGTGTTAGACAGTCTCAGATTTGTTTTTCCACTCTGTGATTAGTAATATCAGAATTCAAATTATTATTCAAATTAAAATGTATAAGGCATTCTTTATTTTGATTTATAAAATGGTTCACGAATAAATTATGATAGTAAGCCTTCTCAAGCCTTGAATCACTATTTAACAAAATTTTTTTGTGATTTTATTTTGCATAAATCTATCTATAGAGAGCTGTGAGTATTGCTAGAAGTACTAAACAATCTAAACTGACACTTGAAGGAAGAATAGCTACTGCCCCCATACAGATACTCAGATCTGAGCCGGAAGTATATACTCAGTGTACCACTCCTGACTATCAATCCTGGAATCAAGATACAAGCATTTTCTTTTTTTTTTTTTTTTTTTTTTTTCTCAACTATCTACATTCTCCTGTATGCAAATACTAAAGAGAGTTGCCCAGACAAAAATGTCAGAGTGAACTCAAACACTCAGTTTTGATTCTAAATCCAGAGTGTCATTCTCAACAAACCTGAAAAGGGAAAATTTTTCATTCAAAATCATCTTTAAAGACAAGCATATGGGCCTAAGTAAGGCTGTGCAAGCAAGCTTACAAAACAATAGTACATTACTTAAGATAAAACTGGCCATAGTGAAAAACTAATACACTCTCAAATCTAAGAGTGTGACAAGCTTAGCAGCTTGAAACAGAAAAAAATTAAAATAAAGAATTTATTTCTGGCACACAGAAAGATGTGTCAGTAGAGTCTTCCTCCATGCAGTGACTCAGAGACCCAGGCAAGCTTCCTCTGTCTTGTGGTGCTGCCTTCTTTACACATGGCCTCTAAGCTATCAGAGGCAGGGCAAATGAAAACGTAGAAGAGGCACATTTGTTTTTAAATGTCTTGGCAGTGAATGACACATAGACACATACCTGACTTCTGGCACAATTAATTTGCTAGAAGTTGTAATGAAACCCCAACTGACTATAAAGGAAATGGAATCTTTCTTTGAGGACCTGATTAGTGGAAAACTCGATGTATGTAAGCAATAGTAATCTCTACTAGAAATGGAAATACTATTTACCTACTGGGAGCCTAGAATCTGAGGACAAGCAAACTTATTTAGGATATCTTTATAAATTGTTAATGTGTTACAGATTATATACTAACTACAAATAACTTAATTTGAAAACATATGCAAAAGCTTTCCTCAAGACAAACACTGGTTGTATCATCAGGGTTCTGAGAGATACATGCAGTGGTTATCACTAGGTGACTAGAAATGTTAATTTGCAGAAAGTAAGTCTTAGTATGTTCTGGATTCAGATGCTCTATTGTTCAAATGTTTCTTTAAGTCATTGCTATTGAATACTTTTACTTTTACCCTTGATCTTAGCCAAAAGGCTGAGAAGCGATTGAATACTTTTACTTTTTAAGGAATGTAAGCTATTTAAAAATCCAAACATGTATAATGTGTAAGAATGTTTATTCAAAAATAAACAACCTTTTCTGTTGTAAAGCAGTCATATTCCCAAAGGGGAAAAATATTAAAGACAATAAAGTAATAAAATGAGTGCAGAAAACAGTACCAGTTAAACTGCAAGCTGAGGCCTCTATAATACTTCAGCAAACTTTAATAGGCCAGATAGAAAATATTTTAGGTTTCACGAGCCATATGGTCTTTGTCCCAACTACTCAAACTTAGCCCTTGTAGCTTAAAAACAGCCATAAACAATATGTAAGCAAATGAATGGCTTAATTCCAATAAAACCTTATTCACAAAAACTGGTGTGGTCAGATTTGGTCTGCAGGCATTAGTTTGCCAATCCCTGCTAAACAATCCTGAAATGGAGCTACATACCATGCAACTCATCATTTTTAAATGTAAGCTCTATATTAAAAAAAATGTAAAACAATCAGAGTATATACTTTTTTTTGTCTTTTAGCAGTATTTGGCCATACTAACTCTGACAATTAGTTGAGAGCAAATGGGTTGTTATGAACTTTTTGCCTTAAATTTTATTGCATGAAATAGTCCAAGGAAGCCTATGGATAAGATAATTCTTTACTACTCTAAATTCAAACACAGATTTATTCCATACTCAATATATCCCAATGAGAAATAAGTGAAAAGTTTAGCATATTGGATAAAAGTGGCTTTGATCAATTTTAAAGCATAGATTTTGTCAAGGGTCTTTTAGCTGAGTAACAAGTCCCACTTTATTAAACCTCATCCGATTATTGCTTCTCAGTGATACTGGCAGGAGATAAGGCTGACAGAAAGGGAAAAGGGCGTATCACAGGAAGTGAAATATGCACAAAAAAACACAGGAAGATTGAAAGAGAATAGAAAAGTACTCAGCTTTACACTAAAGACAGTGGAAACAACTTGCTTACTATGCCACAAAATGTTTTTGCCTGAAACTTCATCATTTCTCTTTCCTAACGTGTCAGCAAGTCATTACGTGGTAGTTTTGAAACTGCAAGTAACTTGGTAATAT
Source organism: Cebus imitator (assembly GCF_001604975.1). Classification (NCBI taxonomy): domain Eukaryota; kingdom Metazoa; phylum Chordata; class Mammalia; order Primates; family Cebidae; genus Cebus; species Cebus imitator. The sequence goes on along the minus strand of NW_016107320.1, from coordinate 605,319 downwards.
GTATATGCCGCCATCCGGTAATGTTAGAATTCAGTGTTCTAGAAACGGCTTAACTACAAACACAGATACATGTTATCTATAGGTGTATAATTTTAGGGATATACACTGTATAACTTTTATTCTACATTGATAGTTTTAAGATAGACATTTGTAAGTTTTTATGCCATCATTCAATCTATTCTGATTAAGTTACGTCTTTGCTAAAGTACTGTTTCTTCAAATGCTAACCCTGTAACAATTTATTTCAATTATTTCACTGATAAGTATAAATGTGTTATTAGCTCTAATATGCTGGGCACTCATTCCTTCTCAAAGCAAATATTATCTCCAACAAAATGCTATTAATTTACAAATGAATTATAGCATGACAGGAAAGATCAGAAGACAGAGGCAGAAGAAGAGATTTCAAGCCTTATGTCTGATCCTTAATAGCTGTGTGATATTGAGCAGGTCAGAACTTCTCTGAGCTCCTATTTCATCTATAAAATATAGGAAAGAACTTGCTTTACCTCCTCTCATTGTTATGAGGATCATATAAGATATTCGTAAGCAACTTATATGCTACAAAATGCTATACAAAATTTAAATCGTTATCATTTTCAAAATCCCCCTTATGGATAAATAAAAGCCATTTACTATGTTGTTAATTTAACCACTCAGAAACCGAACGACTATTTCATCACATTCATAATCCATAACATGTAACAGGTGGGCTAAGTAGATCTAAGACCGAAGATCTCCATGTATTCAAACAAGTGCAAAAACTCAATATACACTTAACCACTTATGCCTTAGGTACCAACTGCTATCTTAAACATACCAGATGTGTACTTTTTCCTGGAAGAAATATTTGTTTATATCTAGTGTGCATATACAGCTAGTGCTCGACTTACGACCACGATTGGTTCCGACAGACCGGTCGTAACACGATTTGGTTGTAAGTTGAGTAGGCTATATGCACATGGAGATGGTAGTGCTGCCAGAAGCTGGTCCGCACTGTCGTACACTCAGCTGGGCAACGTTTGCGCTGCCAGACGCAGAGCAGTCGTGGCTAGCGACTGTGGTCATAAAGTTGAATGGTTGTAAGTTGCATAGGTCATAAGTCGATCAATACCTGTAGCTAAAACAGAATGAGTAAATCTCTGCAGAATTATCATGAAAGACAAGAATTTCCTTGTGACTGCAGTTTGTCTTCTTGCTTCAGTAGATTTTCATGTAGCACTTTGATATTTAGCTTGGGTAAACAAAAAGTTTTCAAATCTCATTACATTGTAAGTTTTATAAATCAAATATCAGGCTTTATTTACACAACTCAACAACAAAATCAGAAAAGCATTTTAAGATTTAATATTCAATCAATATCATTATTCTTTCTTGGAGATTTCCTATATTTTTGAGCAGAGCCAAGATTTGAGGAAATACCTTCAAGAGAATAGTTTTATTTTGAAAATTCTAAAATGTCTTGGAACTTCCAGCTAGTCCTTGGCTAGCTGAATGCTCTAAGCTCTCTGGGTGTGACCCCAGGCAGCAAAAGAAGGAAGAGGCTTGAAAATGGAGTGGGGACACTGGGATCCCCAAAAACTGCCTACAAAGCTTCTGGTTGGAGGGTCTAAGGTTAAGCACTCCGCTTTCCAGTCATTTCTTTTCTTCATCTTTCTAAGGAATGTGTTTACATAAACCTGTCTGTATACGTGTGTATGGAAGAGGGATGTCAAATTTAAGCCATTTGAATGGGTAGTTCAAAGGTCTTTTTTCAGTAATGAAGTTAATAGGTCAATCAAAAATAAGACTGAGACCCTCTCATCAGGAGTAGCTCAGACTATAATGGGGTTTAAATCTCCAGCTCATCCAATCTGAGGTATATTAGGAAAAACAAAATGGAAAAGGCACCCTAGAAACTCGGGCTTTCCATATTATGACAGGTTATTTTCCCCATGTGACAGCCCTGCAGATCAGCTCCAAATAGTTGTAAATACATGCCTTTCAGCAATATGGTCCCTGCTGCTATGATATTGGCTTTTTAAAGGAGTATAGACATGTTCCAGATGAAATCATGTACATTATAGAGACAGAATCTCTGAGATTTTACTCTTGACATGGGTTTTCTAAATTACAAAATAGACATTTTCTCCCAATTCACTGCTATTTGAGTAGAAGGCACCCTTTTGGGAAATTACACTATGCAATAAATTACAATTTGATACTTTCTTCAGAGGTAGATTTTTTTATTTATGCTTTGCTTCTCATCCTCTTTTAAGGGAGTAATAAACCATTTGTTAGATGCTAAAGAAATTATAACTAATAGAAATAGCAATGAACAACAAAAATATTTTTATGATAGCAAACGGCTAAAAATAGCAAATAAATCCTTTAAAAATCCTTTTAGCTGGGTGCGGTGGCTCACTCCTGTAATCCCAGCACTTTGGGAGGTTGAAGTGGGCCGATCACTTGGCTCAGGAATATAAGACCATCCTGGACAACATGGTGAGACCCATCTCTACAAAAAATACAAAACTACCCAGTCATGGTGGTACAGACCTGTGGTCCCAGCTACTCAGGGAGCTGAGGTGGGAGCATCACTTGAGACCCAGAGGCAGAAGTTGCAGTGAGCCATGATCATGCCACTACACTCCAGCCTTGGTGACAGAGCAAGACCCTGTCTCAAAACATCAACAAAAAGTCTCTTACTTTTCTATTATAACACGTCTATTTGCATGATAAAATCGGGTCAGAGTATTTTTAAGTTAGAGAACACTCAACTCCCCTCCCAACTAGCTCTGTATTTAGTAATACAATTCCTTTTGTATTTTTCTCAGGTAACTTGCATTCTATCATTATCATTAATGGAACTTTACCACTTGTTTTAATTCCTTCACTCCCTCATCATTACCACACTCTCACATTCTCTCCATCTGGCCCTAACACCTCTCAATTCCACTTTTATATTTTTCTTTTTTGAGACAGTCTAGCCCTGTTGCCCAGGCTGGAGTGCAGGAGTGCGATCATAACTCTATGCAGCCTCGAACTCCTGGCTTCAAGCCATCCTCTCGCCTCAGCCTCCTGAGCAGCAAGGACTACAGGTGCATCCCACCATGCTCAGTTTATTTTTTTAATGTTTGTAGAGATGCAGTTGTCTTGCTATGTTTTCCAGGCTGGTCTGAAATTCCTGCACCTCAAGTGATCCTCCCACCTTGGCCTTCTGAAGGGTGGGGTTACAGGTGTGAGCTACCACATCCTGCCCCAACTTTTATATTTTTCTAACAGTGTTTAACTGATCCTGACAATGAATGGATTTTGTAGATTTTAAAACTCCTATGGTTTTGCTTGAGATTGTTACATTTGAAAAGGCTATGTTTAAGCCTATTTAAAATTGTAAGAAAAATTCACATAATGAAAATTGGTCTTTTATTTCGTAAAACTATTCGGACGTTTTCTACCAAAATCCTATACAGGTAGTATTTATCCCCAACACTAGGAAATACATTTCAACTTGAAGCTACATTTTCGTCACTATTTCAACTAGACTTATTGATTAATTTAAGTAGGTTAATACCTAACATTATCAAAGATGTTTCTTTTGAAGAGGCATTGACTTTCAGACTAAAAAAAGAAAAGCTTATCTTTTATTTTCAATTTACCAGATGTTACAGTCACTACGGTGATAATGTTAGCAATCTGGTATTAAGCTGTAGAAACTGTGTTTTGTGATGTAATAGATAGGGACTTTTACAAAGGTTCCATTATGCCCCCTGAGAAAATGAATTGCCATGCTAGGCCTATCGCCCCTGCTTTTGGTCTACCTCACAAAGCTGTTATCTCTTTTATTTCTACTAGATTATCACAAAATTTTCAAAGGACTGTTTTGTTGATTTTCCCAATTCTCTCAAACTTTTACAATATTAAATCACTGTCCTATTTGCATATGAATACCTTGTAACAGTATTTCTTTTTAAAGGTACTGTGGTGGCAGCTATCAGCCCTGGGAATCCAAATAACAGCCTCTGAAGATGGCCTTCTTTGGTATCTAATCAAAAGCATCAACGCCATGACAGCAGCCCTGCTGGGAATCCTGTCAGATTTCATTTATCTGAACACATTGGATAAGTGAGCCAATAGATAAATGCTTTGAAATAACCACTTTTCCATTTTTTTCATTGGGTTGCCACAATGATTTTGTAATGAAAATATAAACCAGTTAATAAATATTCACACACATTAAACCAGTATAAGCCAGTTAACAAGTATTCACAAAGAAGGGTATGATGCAATTCCATCTTATCCTTCTTTGGTTATGGTGAGCCATCCTTTCAAAAGCTAATTTGAAATTATATTTCATAGCTTTAAAAACCCAGCATTGTCCAGAAAAATTCACCTTCATCACACTTATCAATACTATTTGCTATTCCTCCAAGGTCTTTCCAATTTCTTCTAATAAGCTACAACAAATGGCATTTCTTTTAAGCCAGTTAGTATATTGTCTAGACACATGATTCTTAACACATTCTGGAGAACTTCTCATTGGAACCTCAAAGACTACAAAATGTGTCACATAGTAGATGTCCTCCCCCGTACAAAGAAGACTCATTGAGCATCCACTGAACACACATGAGGCAACAGTGCTGAACAAAAACCGCACCCATAAGATGCTTATAGTAATCTAGTTGTTGAAGTATGACATAAGGATATGAAAGAGCTAATGAATGATTCTATGCATATATAATAATACTGGAGTTTAAGAAACAGAAAATAAATGCATAAAGAGTTAGAGAAGATCTCAGGCTGGAGTAATTAAGAAATACTTTACTACACCCGTCTCAAGTGAGGCTCTGGGTCCTGAACCACAGTAGGCTGGCAGGACAAATGAGTCCAAATTATTTCAACCAAGAAGATGTCATAAAGTTCAAAAAGCATGGTTTTGAAAATGGTAACATAATGGGAGCAAAAGACAGAAGTATGTTCTGGAAAAATATAAACAAAAACCAAACTAATGATCAAACATGGGCTTTCTTTTTGGCAGTTACCGAAAATACAAAACAATTAGATATGTAGAAATTTTGGAGAGCATTTCAAACCAGATAGTAAGGAAAGTGGAAGATATACTGATTTGTAGGGATACAACACAAATGTAATGCAAAAATTTGAGAAATTCTGTACAAACATAGACAATGACTAAATTACGAACTTATTTGGTACCGTATCCTCATCTTTTATATTTGGAGGTTGGATAAAATAATTCCAACCACCCTCCCCACCCCTCCCACTCTATCATTTCATGGACATAGTCAACCTCAAACAATTGCAGTATTCAAAGATAATCTGCAATGGGTATGAAGAGAAAAGTTTACTTTTTCCAAGTAGGGAAGTGAAGAAAGGCTTAATGGGACTGTGGTATGCTGAATAGGATCATAAAGTGTGAGAGGAATTTAGACAAGCAAAATGAGAAACAAGAGCATTCAAGACTTAGAAACAGTGCAAGTTTGATAAGATTGTTTTTCATTTTCCCTTTATTCTAATAAAATATCTTCTATCCTACATAGTAGAAGATAAATTCAAATGCCTTATTTCCTGTGAGCTGAAATGTTTTTCTTTTTGTGGGTCATTTTTCTGGGCATAAAAGTTTTACATGGGAAAGGATAAGCACAAATGATGGACGGGTGAAGATTTATCTATTTTAATAACCCAATGTCTATACCAAGAAGACAGTGAACAAAAAGGATGGGAAATCACATTAACTGAATGCCTAGCATAAGCCTCTCTCCATATTAGATGTCTTCTTGTAAATGTTTTCCAAATTTTCCTGTTGACTTTTTATACTACTAATAAAATTCTCATAAATAAACTTACTTATGAATATTATTAACAGTTCCTGTTGGTTAAATTTCACCTTTTGACATATCATGAGATTCAGAGGATCTGGAAAAACTAAGCTTTCAGTCCACTGAAAACCAAATGTACAAATATGACATACTGCTCCTAACATTATGCCACACAAAAGATTCTTCTTACTATTATTTGGAAACACTGAGCTTTCAATGTGAGTCATATTAAGTCAAGGTCTATAGGTACAGTGTAAGGAAACTGACCTAAAAATGTTACCGATAGAACCTACTTGCAGATATTTGTCATTCAATGGCACTCTGATACTGCTCTGCAACTAGAAAATCCCATTTTGTGAAGGTTTAATGCTCTTCTGCTGTTATAAAGGGCTCACCATCATGACACTGATATCATTTGCTGCACCACCTTCTCATTTTAAGATATTTTCTAACTTTATGTAGCATCCTAAGTTTTTTCCAGGAGCATGTCTCAAAACAAAACAACCAGCACTACTATTCTTTAGTTCTTTTTCCTTAAATAGAAAGGCTGATGTGTTTTACAAAGATTTATGCCTTTTATTTTTGTTTTTCATACTCAGGCCTTCTTTCCCTATGTTATCAATTTCTTTCTTTCACATCTCTTGCGTTATATCTTATATATAATACTTTGTTGAAAAATACAGCACTCAGTAAGTTTGTTTAATCATACAATAGAATCTTAGACTATTAGACCAGATGAGGTATAGAATTTATATAGTTCAGACAACTTCATTTTACAGTTGAGTAAATGGAGATAGGTTTAGATATGTTAAAATAATTTGATCAAGCCTTTCCCATCAGTTGATGACAAGAACCTAGGTGTCTTAATAATCTCATGCTTTTCACATTTTTTATCCCATCAATTTAGTAAATATTAAATAAGTACCTTCTAAGGATAAGAATGACACAAGGAAAAACAGTGAACAAGGCACCTACCCATATAGTTTCTCCCTAATGTGTGGAAATAGGGAATACATCGGAAACATAATGGGATAAGCATAACATTATAAGTACACTGAAGCAACATCTATCCCAGGCTCAAACGATGGTCAAACAAGGCTTTCTGGAAGAAAATGTATTTGAAATAAGAATGGAAGACTAAAGTAACGTTAACAAAGTGAATGTTGGAGTGCTGAACATAGTCCATAAAGAAAGGAAGTCTGGGTTGGGCAAGAGGAAGACTGGACAGGTAGGTGGGGCAGATTGCAAATGGCCTTACAGCCTTGCTAGTAAGATTAGAATTTATACTTTGTAATCCATTAGCAGATTTTAAGTAGGGAGAACACATCATTAAATTTGTCTTTTAGAATGACAATTCCAGCTGAGAAGTAGAGAATGAATAGGATAAAGAAGGCTTGCACCTTTAAGACCAGAAGACCAGTTAGAAGACTACTGCAGTCATCCATGAAGTGGACAGTGATAGCTTTGATTTCAGTTTGAAAAGCAGTGAACCAGCTCCAACATTTTAAAAGTAGACCTTCTTTGTATATTGCAAGGATGGAAAGAAAAAAAAAAAATGTTTAATTCACTTTGAGGAGTGAATTAACCTTGCCAAAAAAAAATTTCACATGGTGGGAATTGAGGCCACAAGCCTTAATTATTAAAATGACTCACTGCAACCCACCGATGGGGTGGAACTCAGTTCCTATTCTGAAGACCAGTAGTCCTAATCAAGACAGATCATGTTTGCAATGCCAGGGCAGCAATTCCAGCCACCAACAGCCATGGCTTAATTCAAAATAGAAGAGGATTTTAAAATAAGCCTTCTTGAAACTCAAAATACTGGAATAGTCTATTTATTTGAAGATTTCCTCTTCAATTGCAAAAGCAATTGCCAAAATATGATCCAAGCTCCTGATTCTCCTGCCAATTCTTACGAGTTTTATGGTTGTGCAGTTGCTCCTGTGCCAACCTAATTTTTTAAAATTATTATGAGGTCTGAATATTGGCAAGAAATGCCAAAGGGGACAAATAAGATCAAACAATGTGATTTTTAAAGGGGAAGGAAGAATATACATTTACATGAAAAATCCAAAAATCTTGCTTCTAGAAGAAATCTGTATAAAATTTTATTTCGTATTATAATACATTATGGCTATGAATTGTGAAAAATCCAATATGGGTCTAAAAGTAGAGGAAATATTTAAATGTTATATATAGCAGTACTTGCTATAAGAAATCACACTCAAATTTTTACGCACATTATGAAAAATAATTACAATGCTACATGAAGAAGAAGCTGAAGAGATTTATATTCGTTTTATGGATACTGACCCTTTGTTTTACCATCTTCTTTGGCAAGTACTTTTTTTGTAATTCCCTAATTACTTATTTAAAAACTCATATCAGTAAAACAAAGGAGATGATCGAATCACAAAATAAAAATAACATTTCACTTTATACTGAACAAGGAAAGACTCAACATATAATTGTCCTATTTTTTGTTACAAGATTCTCAAAGCACTGACTTCTCTCTGCCTTTCTACTGTCCTCTGCCCTTAAGTATGTGGGACCATGTCCTCTCTGACCTGGACGCCACAGTTCCAGACACATCTAGCAACTTCAGGCCACTTTTCTGCAAAAAGTGGTGAATTCCTCCTGGGAAAGTATTAATTACCATCGAAGGCCTAGATTAAAAATAACCTTTTTTGTGCAAACTTCTCTGATCCTTCCAAAGAGAAGTAATTATTCTCTTCTTTATGCTTCTATTTTACTAACTTACTAACTTTTGATTTGCAGGCTCATATATAAATAAATGCAAAACTCTCAATTTTAATTTGCTTTATTTTTTTCGTATCCCCCAATATACTTGGAAATATCTCTCAATAATTACAGAGTAATTATATACAAATAATATTGATATATTAACTTTATAAACTCATTTTAATAATAAGCAATCATTCATTACCATGAAGTGCCATGTCTACAGTATGTATACAATAATCTGATACTTAAAAAATACACAGTGATTACCAGGCACTGTGGCTCATACCTATAAAGCCAGCACTTCAGGAAGCTGAGGCATGTGGATCACCACAGGTCAGGAGTTCAAGACCAGCCTGACCATTGTGGCTAAATCCCATCTCTACTAAAAATACAAAAATTAGCCGGGCGTGCTAGTGTG
>NW_016107320.1:539266-596154 GCF_001604975.1 Cebus imitator | reverse complement strand
TTAAAATCATACTAGTAGTATTACAATGATTACTACTATATTTTTAATGTACATACAGATATGACTGAGCTTAGGAATAATGTCCAAATGCATAGATTTATACTAAAATCTACTAGTTATTCCATAGGAAAATTTTTGAAAATAAACTTCTCATTAATTAATTAATTTAGTGAGCACCCATTGGTAATCTATCAGCAGGGCATTGTGCAGAGCAAAACACTGGGATCACAAACTGGAATAAGAGTGGATCCCTGCCCTCAAATAATTCTTGTGCAATGGAATAGACAGGAACGGGAACAGATAAATGCAGCATGGAAGAGCTGATGTGAAATGGAGATAAATACAAGGTATAGTGAGTTTGCAAAGGTGACAATGACCAACTCTGGGGAAGTCAGAGAAAATGCCCAGTATTGAGTTGAAATTCACCAGGAGAATGAGATGGGGCACAATGGGAAAGGGAACAGAGCATACAGAGGCACCAAGACTTAAAAAGTGCGGCTCATTTGAGCAACTGCCTGTGGCTAAGGATGACTGAAGCATTGGACACAAGGGGAAGAAAATCAGGAGATGAAAGCCAAGTTGACAGAGGTCAGACCTCTACTCTAGGAACGTTCTTTGGACTGTATCTGGTGGGAAGGACATGGAGGCTGGGACCAGGGGGAAGAGGGGTCAGAGAATGGGCTGTGCTCACAGTCTAAAGAGACAGCCCTTCATTACGCATGTCTTTGACATCCATGCATATGTCTAGACACGTTCTAAGCATTTCATTTGGTAGTTTTAGAAATTGGCTGGAATTCATAAGGATTAAAAAGGATGACACTTCATTTTAAGATTTATGTTTAAAATTGCCAAATATATATATTGAATGCTGATCATGTATGAGACACCATTTTTAAGAACTATAGGTTAGTCAAAGAGGTACAGGCTACAACTATGATCCTTTAAGTATTCTAACCCTGATGTAGAAAGCAGAAACATATAAATATGCATATAGATATGCATATACATATGCACACACACACACACACACACACATACGCATATATGGCATACAAGGATAAGTGTCATAGTTCAATTACGACTAAGTGATATGAGATAGCATTCAGTAGAGAAATCTTGTTAAGTACTATTCTGTGTCCTGTATAAACATGTTAAATTTAAATAAAGTAACTCACGACTTACTAGACCAGATATAAAGAGCAGTTCTGAGGTATTGCAACATTTAAATTCATCTTTGGGAACTGTTATAGGAGATTGGGAAAGTAAGATGTTTTCTCCCCACACATAAAATTTTTACAAATATTCTTATGAATTAATTTAAAAAAAAAAGATTTTTCTCCTGGGCAGCCTTTATATTTATATATTATAGGCACTTCTTAGATATTTTTAAAATTTTAAAGTAGCTGAAGGAACGTAAATGGTAAACCACCGGCAATTCATTTATAAAAGCCTCCCTCTTGCATATAGAAATTATACTCCACATTTGGAATAAAAATAATTCAATATTCAACATTAATGTTACGAACACAAAAGAAATGAAAAAGAAATTCTAGAGGAGAGAAACCTAAAAGAACCTAACTTTTACATTTCCAATTTTGACATGTAATTTTTCAAATCTTACAATCCTTTAATACAGCTATTTATATTCTATTTCCTTCCTGAATTTAACTATGCTTTCCCCATAAGAGACTCAGGATGCTGACCTATTTAACAAAAAGGAATTCCAAAACATATAGTATGGAAATAATAGAAGTTCAAGATGCACTATGCTATTATTCAGGCTGAAAATAAATTGTTTTTCTTTAAGAAGAGACCCTTTTTTAAAGATATTATGTGCCAACACCTGTCTGTCCTTTTTTTTTTTTTTTTACATCCTCTCATTCCACAGGAGCTGGACCACATAGCCAGAGTCTAGGATCAATTTCATCCATTGGAAGGAAGAAGAGTTATTTTCAGTGTTCTCCCACCTATCTCCAATGTGTTAGTTAAATCAGCTCTGTTGATGTCTCTAAATGGAAATGCTGGGTTCCCAAAACCAAGACTCATTTTATAAGCTTTCAGATTTGGGGCCCATTTTATTCTCAGCATTTTGCCTCTGAGGAATGAAGTCTTGTCTCTGAACTCCAGCCCATGCCTGAGCTCCCGCTGCTGGGGATGAATATTCCTTATGCAGACGTTTTGCAGGCCTGCCTGCCTGGCTGATCTCAGCATGCCATCTGTTCTGGGACTCCCCATCACTAAGCTCTGATTGTCTCTCCAAACTCTCCATTTAATCCTTGGTACTCTGATACCAACTGCTATTCTGCACTATCTCTCATTGCTGGTGACAATGTTGAATTTCACAAGAGCCCTGTGATCCTGGAATATAGTAAAAGTTAATAAATCCTCCATAGTTTGTGTTCTGAGAAATGGCTTACCGCAAAGAAACACATTTCCTGTAAAACTTAGATAAGGAATATACATACCTTTCTTTACCTATGACAAGGCCAGAACAGAGACCCTTAAATTTCCATTCTTGGCCTCAGAAATGACAAATTGATCAATCCGAACAAAATGCAAAACTCTCTGCTTCCCCGACACCACCGAACTTTACACACAACCTCTGGAGAATAAGCTCATTTCAGAATAAAACATTCTCTCCTCTGTCTAATCATATCACCATTCATCACCCATCTCCCCAAACTTGGTGAATTTCTAGCCATGTTTACCTCTCCCTTTTATAAAAGCAAATCGGTCTTTTGTGTAACTTCTGAGACCTAGCAGATCTCATGGTGGGATCTATCTCCCTATTACCTTCCTCCACCTATAATCATCCCTTTCTCCACTCTTGTAATAATCCCTTCAAATAAAGTATCTTCTTTAAGTCTAAATTTCCTTTTTATTTGACACTGGTCAGTGAGCTTTCTGTCTGCATGATTGAAATGGCTTTTTTCTATTGCCTGGAGTCGTTTTTGTCTCTTACTACCCCTAATCACATCTGTTAATGGCCACACTTTGTTTTGCAACCACACCCAGATACCACCCCCTAAACCCTTCCAGTCTTTCTTTCAAAGCTTGCCACAGTTAACACTTAAGAGTCTTCACACCACAAGTTATTATATTAGTTTCCCTATCCTCAAACTCATTCAATTCATAACATTTTTAGTCAACAAGCTAGAAAGTCACATCCAAATTGTTTAACTACAATTCTTCCAAGATGCCTCAATCTTACTGCCATCAAATTTCCTCTCATCTCACACATCCAAAGTGGAAAGCTTTTAAGAAATTTGTCAGAAACTCATAAGCAAGGAAAGACATAGCATGGGGAAATGTTTCTTATTACTTGAGAAAAGCGCTTGATAACCAGCCATGCATGGGAACAGTGTCACTTAAACAGAGGGTTGTAAATGCACTCAGGCCACAAGGTTCTGTTCAGGTAAATTCAGAGATGCACTTACAAAAAAAATCACAGTTCTTCCTTCAATTTCCTGGTAAACACATACAGATTAAGTGTAACTCTCTGCAGGAAGTTGCCATACTTCAAATGGCATAAAAACTTGGCTAGAGAGCAGTAAGCACCCCTCTGTTCCACATCCTCTGTGTCCTCAGACAGTCACCACCATGGACGGGCTTGTTTTATGAAGTCGGATAAATATACTCCCACATATGCATATATACCTATACATATGCATATATACCTATACATATGCATATAGTTAGTAATCTTAGTATTTTAAAAATGGCATTGGGGATGCATCCTGTATGACTAAGTAGGCCAAAAAAAAAAAAAATATATGAGTTGTTCTTTTCTCTCTTCTAATCAGAATGAGGCATCCTATTTTGGTCGATTTTGGTGTTATCCGTAATGATATTTAAGGCCGTTCTCTACCAGGAGGTTTTGGCAATTCTCAAAGGAATGTGTTGGCTCTCTCACTATGCACTGTTCTTGCTGCTCCTAAAGGCTCCTGGCAAGCTGCAAACACTGAGCTGAGCAGCAAGGCTGTGATGTGATGGCTAAGTGGCCGTGCGATGTTTCATTATCATAAGGGTGCCAGTGGAGGGGAAGCCACTTGATGGGAAGTAATCTGTAGGCTCAGCACTTGGTGCAATGGCCCACATATCTACACAGAATGCTGAAAATTCCAGCAGGGGAAATGAATGTACTAAAAAGAAATGCAAATGAGAAAGATTAATAAACACACGATTACCAAGAGAATTTTGTAGCAAATACATACAGGAAATGTTCTATATCCACAGTAAATAAATTCTACAGGAAGCTAAACTGCACTAAGCTAAACAATTTTTAGAAATGCTCCTCATCTCAGCAGGTTTGCATTCAGTTTTTAAAAGCAATGTGTCACTTCAGTTAAATTATCGCTATTTATTTCAATCTTTTTTAATGTCTGTTACCTTAAGAATAAATGATATGATGAGGCTGTGTCAATCCTGATGAAAGTATTTTCTACCATCATCAAATATTGTAAATAATTGTAAGCATTACAAGCAGTGATTACATGCCAAAATTATGCATACTACCTAAGAACACATGTCTATGTTTTCTGAATATTCATCACCTGGGTCTACAGAAGGGATCTGAATGACAAAATCATTACCAAATCTATAAAGTTGTAGATAATGTATTTTCACAATATTCTTAATACATCCCCATCCATTTCCTATTTATTGAGAATTTACTATGTGCTGATAATTGTGCTAGATATGGGGCTTACAAAAAATGAATGAAGTCAGCAGCTTGAAGTTTCACAATGAAGTTACTATTTTTTTCAAAATGAAATCTATAAGCAAGCTGAGAAAGCTTCAAGATTTATTTCCAAATATTTGAAAAATGATTAATAAGAATAGTGATGCATTAAGTTATTACCTAGTGACTTAAATAAGGTGCTTCAGTGATATAGTTTCACTGTGTCCCCACCCAAATCTCATCTTGAATTGTAGCTGCCATAGTTCCCATGTGTTGTGGGAGGGGCCCAATGGGAGATAATGGAGTCTTCAGGGTGGTTTCCCCCATTCTGTTCTCATGGTAGTAAACAGGTCTCACAAGATCTGATGGTTTTATAAGGGGTTTGCCCTTTCACTTGGCTCTCATTCTCTCTTGCCTGCTATCATGTAAGACAAGACTTTCACTTTCCACCGTGATTGTGAGGTCCTGCCAGCCACGTGGAACTGTGAGTCCATTAAACCTCTTTTTCTTTATAAATTACCCAGTCTTGGATATGTCTTTATCAGCAGTGTGAAAATGAATTAATACACTCAGGAAGTTCCAAATATATCTTATGTGTACAATCAAATTGTATTTTACTTATATGTCCAAATAAAGAGAAATCATAAATATTCTAGTCTTTTTTACATTTTAGCCAAAAGGCATCCTGATTTCTGTGAATCAGCTAAGTATATTAGCATGACATCTTTTCAATGAAAAGTTTTTTTCCTGCAGAACAGTTACTGAGTCCCCTAATTGCAAGCAACTTGGTTCATCATTTATGTCAGCAAAGGCCAAACTCCTTCTTATCCCATGAGGCCAGCCACAAGGCTGGCACGGGGAATGGCTAAAAACATCTTGAGAAGAATAAATATAGTTTTGGTAATAGTGAAATATGTTTCTCAGCCTCAAAGGCCTGCTAGCTCTTCATCTTTCCTATTTCATGACAAGACATTAACAAATACCCTTTTATGAAATGAATGTTTGGATGCTAATTCCTAAGCAATTCTTTTATTTGTAATAGAACTAAGCAATTTAACACCTTCCAGCCACTTTACAGAATGAATATATAATCATAATTCTTTTAATGCATTGGTGGAAGTACATAAAAGCCCCTGGAAATTGTTCATTTTGCTTACATGAAGCCGTTAGCTCAGTTAATTACAAGTCATTGTCTTGCTATTATTTTTTTCATACACTTTCTTTCAACATTGCCATTTATTTAGCAAGAACCACACACACAGTGGAGTTAAAGAGACTGAACAGTAATTGGAAAGAGCACACTAGAAGCCCCACTTCCTCAGATCTACAGCACCATCATCTTTTACTTGCCTGTAGATACTGTCTATGTAATGCCCATTTGCCTGAGTTCACTGTCTTCATGGCCCAGGGAGACGTGTATCATCAGACTATGGAGTCTAACACCTCAATCTCCTCTTCTACCAAGTTTTCCTGTTCTTGCATACCCATCACATGCCTCATGGAGAAGCAATAGGCAAAGTATGAATGAAAAGATGGATGCATGAAAACCAGTGTTTACATGAGAAACCAGGTTTATATGAAAGGAAAGACGTATGAAATCAGATTTTTTAATTATCATTTTAATTCACTTATGCTAATTTTAGGAGTACTGTGGGTTTCTTGACTAATAATTTAACCAGAAAGTCTTTCTCTCTGGCAGTGACTTTCTCCATAGAGCCTGAAATTTAATGAGTTGTGAGAACAACTGGTAAACATTGAGGAATTTTGAAAACCAGTTGCTAAATTTTTGGTAGCTCGAAATTAGTCATGGTTCGTATTTATTTACACCACGGAAATCAGCAAATGTTTCTCTCTCTCTCTTCCTCATTTGAGATCCTATTTACCAGCATACCATCGCTAAGACCTTCATAAAGTTCTAACAAAAGTAAGAGAAGTGGTTGGGCTCAGGGGCTCATGCCTGTACTCTCAGCACTCCAGGAGTCCAAGGTGGGTACACTGCATGAGCCCAGGAGTTCAACAGCAGTCTGGCAACATGGTGAAACCCCATCTCTACAAAAAATACAAATAACACTAGCCAGGTATGGTGGTGTGGGCCTGTAGTCCCAGCTACTTGACAGCCTCAGGCGGGAGGATAGCTTAAGCCCAAGAAGTGGAGGTTGCAGTGGACCAAGATCACACCACTGCACTCCAGCCTCAGAGACAGAGTGATACCCTGTCTCAAAAAACTAAATAAATAAGATAATTATTCTCCATTTTCCTAATTTCCCAAGTAACCTGCTCATGATGTGCCTTTCACATTTTCTGTCCATATTCTTGTGGTATATGTTTATTTATCAACTCTTCTTCTAAGAGTTATAAATGCAATACAAGTGTTAGACAATTTGTAGATTAGTACTTGTTTTAATAAGCCCAAAAATGATGCTCTTCAAACATCAGTGAAGCTAGCAAGCAAGCTATGTCCTCCCTATCTGTACAGGTCATGATTTCACAGTCTTCAGTGAAAGCCCTTCTCAGCCTAGGTCTTTTGTGGCTGAAAAAGTCTATTTTAGACTCTCTTTGTCTTCCTTGCACCTCCTTTTACTCACTCTTCTCTTGGAACCCTTTCAGTTCAGTCTTTTCTTCAATACTGCTTTCAGATTCATTTGCGATATCTCACTTGCAGGGGAAAACAAAATCTGCCACATAACCGCAGTAAATTGATGCCTTTTACTCTTATATGTTTACTTCCGAATAATGGCCACATAATATAACAACAATAAGAACAGCAAAACAGAACTAAAGTCTTTACAACAAACAAAGATAATAAGATTAGGCTATATCAGAAGAGATTAGTAGTTGAAGTTTATATTAGCTCTGAGCAGAAAAAGAGCCTAATTAGATTCTTAATTTCAGATTTGTGAAAAAACAAGTGTTAAAATCACTTAATAATTCTCCTTTGCTAATTTTCCAGGGAAGTCTATTTTTCTTATTAAGCCTGGTATTAAACATCTATTTTAATGTTGCTTTTAATATTATCAATGAAATAAAAATTACTCTAAGAAATTAATATAACTATATTAATATTAATCATTTATCAGCTTTAAGTATGTGTTGATTAAGATACTTAATAATATAATTGATTAAGGCAGATAACTGAGGCCACTCAATTCTGCATTTTGCCTTTATACGGCTATTTAAGAAACATTTAATCATCCTTTTAAAATCAAACTTTATTATCTATACACTGCCTTTTCCTTTACAGTAAAAATAAACAAACAAAAAATCATTATCATATCAGCTGGAAAAGGTTCACTTTCATAGTTAATATCATCTCATAAACATACCTGTGGTATTTAAAGGTAGCTATACAATAGGAGCATTAGGTCTTTTTTTTCTTAATTTCCAGTAATTCGATTTTAATCCTTAAAGCCTAAACTAAATTGCATGGCCAAAAAATTAACAGAGAATCCAATTTAAGCTATATGCCCAAAGGCACACTCATTGAGCAATTACAACCCCAAGCAGAAGGTTTCCCTGAGTGATGGCAGGTATACTAATACTGAAAAATACCACATTTTTTCCTTTTGTATAAATGAAATCCTTTCAATTTTAGGATATGACTTTAAGTGTAGAAACAACTGATCACAAACTTGGAAGAACTCTTATTGTAACACCCACTCCTTGCCTAAGGGTGCAAGATTTAAGCACACGCAGGTGATTCTATGCAAATAAAGGTCACCAAAAAGTCCAATTCAGAGTTTCTCAAGTTATTTCCTGTGAAACACTTGTGTTTGATAAAAAACTACAGAGAATATTCCAGAAAGGATGCAGTAATGATCAAATGAGTTTGGAAAACTGTGTAACAGAAAGATATCTCAGAACTTTTAATATATGAGTATTTTTTTAATCATTAAGGAGTCCTCATGCATTACTTTTGAAACGTGTGTTTGTTAAACAGTTTTCTCTGAACACCTTAGTTTTTGAAATACAATAGTTTTTTAAGGAATGTTGTTTCAAAATGTTATTGTAGGAGTTAGCTACCAATTTGTTAGACTTTTGTTCTTCAGTTGCTTAAATTAGAGTGATTTGAGTTCATTTAGGCATCTTCATATCTGAAATGCTGTCCTAAATATAGTTCCCTACAGCTTTCAGGCTGAGAAAAATTATATGCAAGTTTATTTCTTGAGATTTGACCATTTCTAAATTGTAGATAAATTATGGTTCTGAGCATTCAGTTTATCATTTATTTTTCTGCGCTATTAAGTAAATCAATATATTTCCCTAAAGGCAAATATTAACAATATTTTCTACCTAAAACATTGCTGAAAACTTTTGGGTAAATGAACAAGTCAGAAATAGCAGAGTTGCTGAAATTGGCTCATTTTCACTGATTTTGTATTTTAATCTGGCTTTTCGTTTGAAAAGAGAGCTATAGAATGACGTTAAATGAAAAATGACATTCCATAATTCTTCCATTCACATTTTCCCAGCATATGAAAAAAACAAAGTCACCTTGTCAAAAAGACTCTGCATCTTATTAAAATGTGTAGAAATCTGTATATGCTGTTTTCCAAATATTTACCAACTCTAATAGATGGAGCTGCACTTTGAGCAAGAACTACATTTTGTTTGTTTGTTTTTACAGAATAAGTGGTAGACTTCTACAAATTCTGGAGGCTCTTTCAAACTGTGGCTCTGTATTTTGATTAGGGTAAGTAAGCATGTCAAACAAAGTTTAGATTGTGTACAGTGCTGACACAGGGCAGACAAGTCCCAGAACTGGGGCTTAGCCTGGTATGGTTCTTGGCTTCTTCCAGGAAAGAATTCAAGGATGAGCTAGTGGGGTTAGGCAGCAACTTTTATTTGCTAAAGCAATACTGAAAAGCAGCAGCAGAGGGAGAGCTCCTTGAAGAGCAAGGCTACCCCGTCCACAGGAAGTGTGCCGAGAGTAGCAGCTCAGGGGAAGTTATACAGGCATATTTATACCTACTTCCAGTTATATGCAAATTAAGGAGCAGATTATGCAGAACTTTCTTTAAAAAAAAGCGTGGTAACTTTCAAGTTATTAGGTCATTGCCATTGAAAGAGGCGAAAGCTTCTCAGGGTTGCCATGGCAATGGTAAACTGACATGGGATACTAATGAGCATCGCTTATGGAAAGCTGCTTCTGCCCCATCCCTGTTTTAGTTGGTCCTCAATTTGGTCCAGTGTCCAAGACCCACTTCTGGAGTCAATCCTCACCTCCTGAGTTGAGTCCTGACTCCTACCTCAGTACCCTGCTCAGGACTATTATATATGGGACATGATTATTTAAACATTCTATGCCTCAACTGGTCCCTTATAACCAGCAATGAGTTTATTGGATGGTTCATGCTTTAAGCCATTTGAGAGAGCATTCTAGTGATAGGAAAGCTCCATGTACTCTGCTCAGAATAGCAGGTGTCACTCTGGCATACTTGGTAAGAGATATTAGCTCACAGATGACTTATTTGAGTTGCGGAAGTGGGAGGGGCTGGGGGAGGTAAGCAATTGTTAGAAAAGGACATTAATATGATTTGGCTGTGCCACCACCCAAATTTCATATTGAATTGTAGATCCCATAATCCACAGGTATCATGGGAGGGACCAAGTACAGATAATTGAATCATGGGGGTGGTAACTCCCATGCTATTCTTATATGAGAGTCTCATAACATCTGATGCTTTTATAAGTGTCTGGCATTTCCCATGCTTGAACTTATTACCCATTTTGGTGTCCTCTCATTATCCATTTTGGTGCCCTGTGAAGAGTTCCTGTCAGCCATGATTGTAAGTTTCCTGAGACCCCTGCACCCCATCCATGCAGAACAGTGAGTCAATTAAAACTCTTTTATTTATAAATTACTCAGTCTCAGGTATTTCTTCGGAGAAGTTACAGAAAGCAATAATCCAGTAAGTTGGTGCTGGTAGAGTGAGGTGCTCATATAAGGATACCCAAAAATGTGCAAGCAACTTTAGAACTGGGTAACAGGCAGAGGTTGGAACAGTTTGGAGGGCTCAGAAGAAGATAGTAAAATGTGGGAAAGTTTGGAACTTCCTAGAGACTTGTTGAATGACTTTGACCGAAATATTGATAGTGATATGTACAATAAAGTCCAGGCTGAGGTGGTCTGAGAGGGAGGGGAGGAACTTGTTGGGAAAGGGAGCACACGTGACTCTTGATATGTTTTAGCAAAGAGACTGGTGGCATTATGTCCCTGCCCTAGATATCTGTAAACTTTGAACTTGAGAGCGATGATTTAGGGTATCTAGTGGAAGAAATTTCCAAGTGGAAAAGCATTTAAGGGAAGCAGAGCATAAAAGGTTGGAAAATTTTCAGCCTGACAATGCAATAGAAAAGAAAACCTCATTTTCTGGGGAGAAATTCAAGCTTGCTGCAGAAATTTGCATAAGCACACGGAGCAGAATGGTAATCACCAAGACAACGGGGAAAATGTCTCCAAGGAATGGCAGGGACCTTCCTAACAGCCCATCCCATCACAGGCCGTAAGCCCTAAAAGGACAAAATGGTTTCCTGGGCTGGGGCCACAGCCCCACTGCTATGTGCAGCCTAGGAACTTGGTACCCTGTGTCCCAGCTGCTCCAGATTTGGCTAAAAGGGGCCAAGGTATAGCTCAGTCCATGGCTTTAGAAGGTACAAGCTCCAAGCCTTAGCACCTTCCACATGATGCTAAGCCTGCAGCTACACAGAAGTCAAGAACTGAGGTTTGGACACCTCCGCCTAGATTTCAGAGGATGTATAGAAATGTATGGATGTCCATGCAGAAGTTTGCTGCAGAGATGGAGCC
Organism: Cebus imitator; assembly: GCF_001604975.1. Classification (NCBI taxonomy): domain Eukaryota; kingdom Metazoa; phylum Chordata; class Mammalia; order Primates; family Cebidae; genus Cebus; species Cebus imitator. The sequence continues at coordinate 584,668 of NW_016107320.1, read as the reverse complement.
CTCAAGGAGACCTTCTGCTAGGGCAACATAGAAAGGAAATGTGGGGTTGGAGCCCCCACATGGAGTGCCCACTGGGGCACTGCCTGATGGAGCTATAAGAAGAGGGCCACCATACTCCAGGCACCAGAACGGTAGACACTAACAGCTTGCGTTGTGTGCCTAGAAAAGCCACAGACACTCAAAGCCAGCCTATAAAAGCAGCCAAGGAAGGGGGCTGAAAAGCCACAGGAGCAGGGATACCCAAAGCCATGGGAGTTCACCTCTTGCATCAGCATGACCTGGATGTGAGACATGGTGTCAAAGGAGATCATTTTGGAACTTTAAAGTTTAATGATTGCCTTATTGATTTTGGAGTTGCATGAGTCCCGTAGCCTTTTGTTTTGGTGAATTTCTCCCATTTGCAACAGGTGTGTTTACGCAATGCCTGTACCTCCATTGTATCTAAGAAGTAACAAACATGCTTTTGATTTTACATGCTCATAAGCAAAAGGGACTTGCCTTGTCTCCGATGCAACTTTGGACATGGACTTAGTTTAAAAGGGAAAGGCAAATCCTAAATCTTATGATTAAAAAAATGCCAATGAGAAAAATCAAATCATTTTGTATCAGCTGTACTGATTTACCTATTTTTAAATAGAATGATACTTAATACTGGATTTAAGCATGACCTAAGTTAAGAACTTTGATCTTCATATATATTTCTCTAAATTTTCTTTTCCTCCCTGACAATAGGGCAAATGAATATAGATATAAACAGGCCAGAACATGAACGCCTTTGCTGAGGGCTTGGCTGTTCTCCAGTTCCTCATGCTAAATATTATCACAGAATAAGCCTCAAAACCAAGTTTCCATAATACAATTCCTTAAACATAGTTCATATACTTAGTGCTTCCAAAATTCTCAATTCTTTAGAGCTCTCTTTCTTAGAGCTTATAAACAAAATTTATTAGCACTTATAAACATCAGAGATGGGAGAGGAATGGGTATGTCTAAGAAACTATTTTGAATCTCTGTTTGCACATCAAGCACACTTTTTTTCTAGATTTTAAGTTGAAACATAATAAACATAGTGAAGTGTCCTAAAGATGTTATTACTCATACTTCTTAGAAGGTCAATTGCCTATATTAAAAGTATCACTATTACTGTTATTGCAACTGCTTTTTTGGAAACAAATTTTATTGTGTATATTTGAGGTGTACATGGCATTACAAGAAACCTATAGATAGTAAAATGGTTACTATAGTGAAGCAAAATAGCATATATATCATTTCACACCTTTTTTGTGTGACAAAACAGCCCAAGTCTACTTATTTATCCAAAATCTCAAATACCATAAAATATTTTAACTATAGTCCTCAGGTTGTACATTAGTTCTCTACACCTATGCATCCTACATATCTACTACCTCATGTGCCCTGACCTATATCTCCCCATTTCTCACTCTCTACCCTGTAATTACTGTTTTATTGTTATTTATTTTTAATTATTAGTGACAGCCTAGAAATAATGACATGGCAGTTACTGAAGTTTCCTCATGGCATGTGACATCCAAAAAGCCACTGTCAAAATCACTATTACTTTATACCTGATTCTACTAGAGTAGCTTACATTACAAAGCAATTTTATCTCTCCTCTATGCATTAAAGTTGGTGGGCGGTGGTGGACATAGGTTATAAAGCCTTTTTGTCTTCTTTTGAGACAGGGTCTCATTCTGTTGCCTGAGGAGGGGTGCACTGGGGCAATCCTGGGCTGCTGTAACTGTCACTCCCAGGCTCAAGCGACACTTCTCCTACCTTAGTCTCCTGAGTACCTAGGATTACAGGTGTGTACCACCATTGTTGCCTAATTTTTTACTTTGTGTATACAATGGGCCTCTCTTTATTTCCCAGCCTAGTCTCAAACTCCTGGGCTCAAGTAATCCTCCCACATTGGCTTCTCAAAGTGCTGGGATTGGAGGTATGAGCCTCTGTGCCCAGCCATTACAGAGCTTATTTAGAGATTACAACTAATATAAATAATGTAATCACTTAGAAACTACTTAACACCATTCTTGGGCTTGAATTCTGTGTTATCATTGGTTAAATTTATTTTCACAGAGTCAATATCCTCATTTATAGAAAGATAACCTATTTTTTCATCCTTGAAGATTGACATAATACAGATCAAGTACTTGGCCCATATTGATAATTCAACAAATATTGGATGCCAACAAAGAATAAAAATAATACCAACAAAAAACAAAAATCACCCAAATTATTAACTTTGAAGACCTTTCTCTTTTACAATAATTTTATAAATATTTACTTTTCCTTATAAGTAATCACATAATGTATTTCCCCTATCTATAATGTTTGCTTTTAGAGTAGATTCAGAGAACTTTCTTTTTAGTTCAGGGTGTAATTTATTATCCATCAAGACAGCTCAGTTATCCTGCTCAGTCCATCCTTATTTCAAAATCCATTCATATCTATCTTCTCATGATAACCTCAGTAGAATTGAACATTAAGTGTAAAATGGAAACAAATACGTCTTTGCAGTTTTTGCAGTGACAAGTTGTATATACTTGAAATAATAATGATCACTGTATAATTAATGAGTATTCTGTCAAGGATTTACAGCTTTACTTCAGCAATGAGGAAACTATGATGACACAAACTTTGTGTATTAAAATAAACTCTGGCTATATCTTAAGTTTCTGTTCCCATGTTCCTTTTGCTCTTCTGGATTTATCTAATTTTCGCCTTGTTGCATGACCTTATGTCTAAAACCTTTCCCTTATACATATCTTATGGAAAATATTGAGGAATTAATTATCAATTAATCAATTTGAAACTCAATTCAGTTGAGTAACTTGTCTTTCCCACACAACCCACATAATACCAGGGACTGATAATAGGGGTTGTGGATTCAAGCCTACCGCAGTCTGATGTCACAACTTACTTTTTTCCTGGTAAGGTCTGTTGCTTCCACACTGCCTTTACACAGTATTTCAATGAGTCATCTTGACTTAGGTGCAAATTCTTAGTGCCTCAGCCATATTACGTGAATGTCCTGGAGTTTGGGAGTACAGAATATCTAATTCATGCTTTAAAAAGATGTCCACATCAGTGGCTAGCTAAAGTTTCCTAAACTCAGAACAGGGACAGATTTTAGGAAATAACTGTACTCTCAATGATGATAGATGAAAGTGTATGACTTAGGTGCCTAGATTCTGTCTGGAGACCTTTCTTAGAAGGTTCTACCCATAAAGGCTTTGATTAAAGTGAGAACCTAAGTGAAAAGATCTGTCAAATGCCGAAAGGACAGAGCCTATAGCAGTGGACAAAGCTGAAACAGGCATTAACTGCATCAAGAAAGCTCAACTGGAAAGACCCTGTAATGGAAATTCTCAAGAGCTTATAAAGGTTCCCACAAGATAGGGAAGAGAGAATCTTTTTTTTTTTTCCCCATTTATTTATTTTATTGCATTTTAGGTTTTGGGGTACATGTGAAGAACATGCAAAATTGTTGCATAGGAACACACATGGCAGTGTGATTTGCTGCCTTCCTCCCCATCACCTACATCTGGCATTTCTCCCCTTGCTATCAGGGAAGAGAGAATCTTGACACTGAATTTGGAGTTGAGCATCCCACTGAAATAGACATGTTTATTACAAGCACAGGATCATTCTTTTGACAAAATGACTAGAGGATTTTTGATTAAGAGGGAGCAGATAAGTTTTAGGATCTATTTAAGTTTTTATTCAGGGGTAAGGAAATAACCCTAGAGTATATTTAGGCAGGAACTGAGTAGGAGAAATTACCACACTCTAAGAAGTTCTTTTCTTTCAACATAATGCTTGAGTGATTATATATCGATTATATTTAATATGAGATGTGGATATATTTTTATACATTTGATGTATTTTGAGGTGGAGTCTCTAAAATTGGGAGTACCTAGAACCTACAGAATGTTTCTTCCAAGTCTTTTAAATTCAGAATGATGTGAAGATAACATAGCAGACTGTGAGTCTAGAAACTGGCCCTCACCCTGCCAGATTCACAGAGCACAGTACTAACCGTGGGCAAGAGACATCATGTATATCACCCCCTAATTACTGTTCAGTCTTAACCAAGTAACAATGATGACTTCCCATATTAAGAAATCACCATAACAAGAAATGATTTTTTTTTTTTTTTTGAGATAGAGTCTTGCTGTATTGCTCTGTCACCCAGGCTGAAGTACAGTGGCTCAATCTCATATCACTGCAACCTCTGCCTCATGGGCTCAAGCCGTTCTCCAACCTCAGCCTTCCGAGTAGCTGGAACTACAGGTACACACCATTATGCCCAGCTAATTTTTGTATTTTTTGTAGAGTCAGGGTTTTGCCATGTTGGTCAGGCTGGTCTCAAACTCCTGGACTCAACCAATCCACCCACTTCTGCCTCCCAAAGTGCTGGAATTACAGGCATAAGCCATGCTGCACAGCAAAAAATCCTATTTTAAATGATGCCTTGTAACTGAAATATTTTTATGGCATACTAAAAAACTATTATGCTGAGGGTTAACCTATAGTTTGGAGAAGGACATATTGTCCTAGAGCGTTTCATGAAAATTTCTTTTCCTTTCCAAGGTACATTTGCAGTTGCTTAGGAACCAAATTTCATAGCCATAGCTATCTAGCAATACCATATGTGGATAATGTCAGAATACTTTTGTGATAGCTACTGTGAAACCAAAAATCATGGACATTAGAAATAAGAAAAAAAATTTTATTAGATTGTCTGCTACAACCATAATAAAAAGTCTAGTTCGCCAGTGGAATGAGTGTTCCACCATGAGAAGAACCTTATATATCAGTTAATCATTCTACCCCCTAGCCTAGCATAACTCTAGCACATAGTAGGGATTCACAAATATCTACTGAAAGAATAAAAATGTTTCTTCTCACTAGTATTCGAAAGCAGAATAATACCTATAAGGCTCAAGCAAAGTAGTTCTCACAGGAAAATAAATGAAATGTCTTTAAGAATATTTCAAAGAAACAGTTTGCATTTATAATATTCTCATTCTCCAGTTTTCCAAAGTGTTTTGAAAATAGCCAGATCATTGTAAATTAGTTAACTACCATTTAAATTTTATTTTTTTAAATATTACTTCTTTCTGAAAACCATGGCTTCCAAAACAGATGGGTTTCGCCCACCTATTAACACACCTCCTAGTCTCACTTTCACTATGTCTGAGACTAGGAGATGGGCTAATTCCCCTAGTCTCAGATAGAGTGGTTCAATTACCAAATAAAATGATAGAAAACCTGTCATTTTCACTAACCCATCTATTAACGCATCTCCTAGTCTCACTATATCTGAGCCTAGGAGAATTAACCCATCTCTTTCGGGCTCAGTTTTTGCATCTCTAAAGTAAGGTAGTATTTCCTTATAATTTAGTGATTATAATTGCTTATATATCTGTGGTCCATCTATTATTATCTTAACTTAGCAAAATATCTGTTTCGTTCCTGCTTACTGTGTGAGATGAAACATCAGTTTCTGACATTTTAAAGTTGGTATAATAAAAGGTGATATATAATCACAAAACTGAATTCCACAAATGTTGATGTCATGGTTCTTGGCAAAGGTTCAGACTTAAAATATTACTTATGCATTTTAATCTATCTGATCCTATACATCTTTGTCATATACTTCACATCTTCAACAAAGCTCTAAAGCTTCTTTGTTATTTTTGTACCTCACGTTTATCTATTATTGTTTCATATCCACAAATATTAACATTTCCTAGATTAATGAAGGTTTTTAATGCAACAGGCTCAAAAGCAATTCTATACAGTTTGCTGTCTTAGCAGGTTGACATTCACTTTTTTCTTTTTACTTTTGAGACAGAGTCAAACTCTGTCATCTAGACTGAAGTGCAGTGGCACCATGTCAGCTCACCGCAATCTCTGCCTCCCGTGTTCAAGCGATTCTCCTACCTCAGCCTCTTGAGTATCTGGGATTACAGGCACACACTGCCACACCCGGCTAATTTTGTATGTTTAGTTAATTTTAGTTTTAGCTAATTTTAGAGGCAGGGTTTCACCATGTTGGCAAGGCTGGTCTGGAACTCCTAACCTCAGGGGATCAGCACATCTCAGCCTCCCAAAGTGCTGGGATTACAGGTGTGAGCCACAGTGCATAGCCGACAATCACATTTTAAAAGAAATATTTAACTTTGGTTAGTTTGCAAGGAAAAGCAATAGTGCTTAGACACACACTAATTTTAATCAATTTTTTCCTATCATTTTCCTGTGTGCTGTACCAAGTGTTGTGGTGCTGTATGCAACCTTATACGTTCCATCTGCTGCTTTCGTTCTCTGCAGTCACTATATAATTTTACAAAACAATAGAAACCAAATTTGTCTGGTGTAATAAACTCCTGTGATCTTAGCCCTGTAGATTGTTCTCCTTTGAGTACTTACGGATTTCTTTTTAATTCATTTTTAAATGATTGCATAGGGTCACGAGACATCCTTTGATCAGAGCACATTATTCCCCAAGCCCTGCTGTATCTCCTCAGTCCTTCTGGCTTCTAAATCTTTAAGATTCTGAAATTCACACATGTTCATTATATATTCCCTTTTGTGTCTATAGCTTATCAACTGTCAAATTGGGCGGACCAGTCATGAAACTAATCTAAAAGGTCACCAAAACTAACATATTATTTGATAAGAAACTTTTCAAGAAGCTCAAGTGTTGTTAATACTCTCACATGAAAGAGACATTCCGTTTTTGGTAGAGTGAGGAAGGAGTGCTTTGCAGGCTGATTGCTTTAAAATCCCAGACGTATGTCTACTGTGTGAATTAAGCCACTTAATATCACTGCACTTCTTTTTTTTTTTGAGACAGTTTCAGTCTCTTGCTTTGTCACCTATGCTGAAGTGCAGTGGTGCCATCATAGCTCACTGCAGCTTGGAACTCCTGGGCTTGAGAAATCCTCCCACCTCAGTCTGCCAAGTAGCTTGAACTATAGGTACATACCACCATGCCTGGCTGATTTTCTTTTTATCAGAGACGGTCTCACTACCTTTCCCAGGCTGATCTTGAATTCCTAGCTCAAGTAATCTTCTGACCTCAGGTTCCCAAAGTGCTGGGACTACAGGTGTGAGCACCATACCTGGCCCTCCATCTTCTTAAAGAATGAGAATAGTAATGCCAACTCTCTCTCTCTCTCTCTCTCTCTCTCTATATATATATATATATATATATATATATATATACACACACACTTTAAGTTCTGGGATACATGTGCAGAACATGCAGGTTTGTTACATAGGTGTATACATGTACCATGGTGGTTTGCTGCATCCATCACCCCATCATCTACATTAGGTATTTCTCCTAACACTATCTCTCCCCTAGCCCCCCACCCCAACAGACCCTGGTGTATGATGTTCCCCTACCTGTGCCCATGTATTTTCCTTGTAGGTGTTGACACCTACTTATGAGTGAGAACATGTGGTGTTTGGTTTTCTGTTCTTGAAACCAGCTCTTTAGGCCTATGTGAAGACTAGGTAAAATATTAAAAGAAAATGCAACAGAAATTTATGTTTATCAAGGAGGTTAAACACATGTATTTATCTCCTCTGGCTCCCCAGAACTTGAATAAAAATGACAGTTAAGGTAATAAAACTGTATAAACTCCAGAGAGGCAAAGAGAATGGGTGAGGGGGATAACATCAGAGGAACAAAGTTGTGAATGTGATCTGTTGTAAGCACTCTTCTCTCTGCTCTGTTAGTGGCCATGAATGGGAGAGGGGAGGAGGTAAGAGGGACTGAAATAGAAGAAATGATTTCTAACTCTGAGCAGCTTGAAATAAATGAATGAGAACTGAGAAAACTAAGTAAGGAAAAAACTGAAACAAATACTAACTCCAGGAAAAAGAAAAAGTCGTACAGAAAAATAAGAAATATAAGCAAAGTACAAAATCATTTAATCTTATGCAATATTTATAAAAACATAATGATGTAAATGCTTACTGTAGATTTTCATCTGAAATTGATATATAATTGCATGTAAATGTTAGCAATATAAGACAGCTACATTCAAATCAATTATTTGAGGAAGGCAATTTTAAAATATTTATTATTAGAAATGGGGTCTCACTATGTTGCCCAAGATGGAGTGCAGTGGTTAGTAACACACATGATCATGACATACTATAGCCTCAGAGTCCTTGGCCTCTAGTGATCTTCCTGCCTCAGCCTCATGAGTAGATGGGACTACAAGAATGTAGCACTGCACCTGGCAGGCGGCCAATTTTTCTAAAATCAAAAGAATAATTTAAGTAGTGTATTCTGTTTGTAGCTATAGTGTTATAATTTTGTTTGTTTTCTATATATGAAAATAATACTAAAATCTAACAGTTGAAAGTAAACTCTGTGGATGTGGGGAAGGAATGGTAACATTACTCATTTGCATTATAATACTTATACTATTTTTTCTTTTAAATTATATATGAATTACTTTGAAACAATTTGTATAAAAGAGTCTGGCAGACACATGATATTCTCTCTGAATTATTCTTCCATATCTTTTTATTAGCATCATAATAAAGATCATTTGGTTAGGCTATCATTAGATTAATAAAATTATGTTAATACTGTATAGCAACCTAAAAGAAATTCAATCAATCATCCCTTAACTTAAGCCTTAACACTGATGCCCACAAAAGTAAAATGCCAAGTATCTTTCAACATATGGTATACTGTTGAAGGACCGAAAACTGGAATTCAATTGTCAATAAACTTGGTGTAGGTCATCTTGAAATTGTCTTTCAATAGTTAGATCCAAGATAATATACATCATTCAAGGTAATCATTTACTGTTAATTATCCAAACAGTGTATCTATGACATTAATACTGCTGGTAGGTCAACAGTGGAAAACCTGAATCTTCTAAAGCTCTTGAGAACGAGGATCTACTCCCAACACATTCTATTTTCCTTACTCCCCAACCTATCCTATCCCTCACAAAACAAAAATTTAAAAGATACCTCTGTTTTATTGGGTTTTGTGATTTTCCTCTTGAAGTTGGGCAAGACAAGATCGCTTATGCAGAATGCAGGAGGAAAAACTTGCAGTGGGGGTTGGCTCACAGCCAGACAAGACAGAGAGGAGTGTAGAAGGCCCAGGTAGAATCTCTGGGGCAGAAGGGTGTTGAGAAGGACAGAGTTCATTCTCTTACAAAGTGACTTTGTTGTCAGGGAGAAGACATGCTGAAGAAGGATGTCTATTAATATCTTCCATGTAATATATACTATGAACACTTGTCTCTGAATCCTTTGGACAGACCTTATAAAAGGTACATTTTTGCTTAATTTGTGGTGGTATTGGGCTTGTTTTTCTAAGGTTATGGTAAAGCTTTAAGTATAGCCTCCTAAGTAGGTAAACCAAAAGTTCCACTTTGGTCCTGTGTTCCAAATTCACATTTTCTCTTTTTTCATTCTCAGAAGGGCCCTAAATTACCTAGTCTCCTACAGCAAAAGCAAGGAGCAGAGATGAGGCAGCTTATAAAACACTACATGATAAAAATATTTTCTACTTAGCTAATTTCTCTATAATAAGAACATACCTAAAATAAAATATACACATTGATGTCCTTTTAATTGAGTGAAGAAAACAATTCACTCTCTTTTGGGTGGTATGAGTGAATCTTGGGGCAACAGTTAGTTGGGATAAGCTGAGGATTTGATGGGCATTAAGTTGCTATTGGATATCAGGTTGAGTAGCTCACTGATAGTTAATGAACTTCATTTTGGAAAAAAGATGCCTCAATGTCAGCTTGATTTTTGCTCATTTGCTGCCTTGACATAAAAGTGAGTTAAGTGTGCAGCTGTGTGACCTCCTGGGTATTACAGCATGACTGCACTACTCCATAGTTAATTAGCAAATCGAAGGTTGAAGCAGTTTTTTCCGGAGTCATAGGAATTGCAAGGCCATGTGCTCCCCGTTGTCCTAAATATCCTCTGTCTAGATACCATCAATTATTTTTGCTCGATTAACACAACCCCTGAATTTACTATATTCTTGAGTCTCACTTATACTATGGTTAATAGGTGTGAAGATAGAAGATGCTTCACCCTTTCTAGAGTTTGTCAGGTGATACTGATACGTGTTCTCCAAGCAAGCCTGGATGCTTGACTTATAACTGAATTTCAGACACAAACTAATACAAAAATTGGATGTTGAATGCCATAACAAAATTAAATCCCAAAATATTAACTGCCAAGAAAGAGGAAAGTGAAAGAACTGTATTACCACTTGCCCCTCACGCTGTCATAGTGGACAAAAACACTGACCAAAAGGCCAAAGAGAAGCAAGAACAGGGAATCAAATTGCACCAGCACCGAAATCAGGAGTAAAACCAAACACAGATCACAGATATACTGCTGTGTGAGCCAAAGCAAAGAAAATCACAGGACGTCACACAGAATTTGTTTTCCTGCTGCAGAAACCAAAAGGAGGGAATTCTAAGCAACTGTTAAGATTTTTGAATTTGCAATCACTGGTGGTGTGGGTCCCTCTCTACCGCAGGTCAGAGGCTCTGGAAACCAGGCTGGAAAGGAGCCATTGTTCATATATTTCTTTATTGTGGACTAAACAACTAATAACTAAACAACTATCCTTCAAACATTATTCCATTAAATCCTATATAGGATGAGGTCTGGAACAGAAAGGGGCAGGGCTGAAATTTTACAGGTAACTAGTCACGAGTTCAGTGCAAAGTCAAGTATGGAGGATACATGTGCGATATAAACAGGTCACAAAACAGAAAGTCTAATTTGACTTCTTAACGATTTGCCCACCAGATAGGACCATCAACCCGATTTCATAAACTTAGTACCAGTTCAGCACTGGCAAATTACTCGAAGTAAAACACACCAAAAACTCTTCTGTAGCCCCTGCTTTTCACATTTTCCTCAGCCTCTGAGGCTCTGACAGACAACTTGATAGGCTCTAGCCAACCCTCCTGCTTTAAGAATGGAATTTTCAAGGCAAGTTCAAACAACAATGAAATATTACTTATCACTTACATCATTGCTTAGGTTGAAAATACTGGTAATAGCCGGCTTTAATGAGGTTGAGGGAAACAGGCACTTTTAAAGACTGCTTGTAGAACTACAAAAAGAGAAAAGCCTTCCTGGAGGGTAGACAATCTGTTTAAAAATTTCAAATGTATATTCACTGACCCAGCAATTCTACCTCTAAAAATACACAGTAATAACCAGACAAGTGTCCAATGATATAGTATGAGGATATTCTGTTGATAATGACTAGAAAACAAAAACGTACATCAACAGAGACCTGGAAACATGACCAGATACCATGCAAAGGAGTACAGTGTAGTCATTAAAAATAATTGTATTTGTCTATATTTAGTTAGATGGAAAAAAAATCTGCAGTGTGTCTGCAAGGGAAAAGAGCAAGCTATAAAACAGCCAGCTGTGCAAAATATTCACTAAGAAAAAGTCTGAAAGGCTCTACATCAAAATGTAACTGGTAGTTATTTTGGTCTGTGGATTTTATTTTCATTTCCTTCTTGGCAAAATTATCTATTACTGGATATGTTATTAGGAATGTGTATTACTTTTCATTGCTAATTATATGTATGTACATAAAGTATTCACATGTCACATATAGCTTTTAACTGAATTTAACTTTCCTTCATTAGGCATTGACTCACAAAATCAGACTTACTCATCACTGGATAAACAAATATTTTGCAAATGCCACTGACATGCAAGAGCTCTGTTTAAAAGCACTACATGATCTGTCTGAACAGCAGTGTTCATTATTTGCTTTCATTTTGTCCATTACTTTATAAAGCAGTGCAAATCAGAAATAAACATACTAATGTTTAATAAAAATGAATAATTTTTTCAAAGCTGTTATAGTTCTTAAAAATTAAAACTATCAGCTATTCTGAACATATAAAATAAAAAGTTTCAGTTAGACCTGGGTTGAATTTAAGTCAATCTGTTATTTATTGTATGAATTATCTGACCTCCATTTCTCCATTGAAAAGTTTTCTTTCTTGATACCCTGGGGCCATAGACCCTGCTGAGCATAGGTAGGTAAAGCCATGTGATTCACTCTCATCCTCTAGGCCCCTCCCAAACTGAATTCCCACTCCCCACACACGCACAGAGCTGACTAGAATAAGGTTCGATTGTGTTCATGAGTATTCAAAGCAATTGAAGTCGGTCCCTGTTGATATTTGAATTGAGCAAGTATGTAGGGATTCTGGAGGCCCTTTTTCACCTGGGCACTAAACAAGAGGCAGAGATGAGAAAAATTTGTATCAACAGAAACAAAGAAGCTGACTTTTTATTTTCCTAAATTCTCTCACCAGGCATAACTCTACCTCCTGCTTGGTTTCTGAAAGATAACATATATTTGTTTCCATAAAATCTCCTTTGATTTAAGATAAGGCTTTGAGTTTTTTTGTTGTTTATTTATTATTTTTTAGTATTTGCAGCTGACTAATGTCTGGTGAACAAGCTCTAAAATGGCCTCCAGTGATTTCTGCCCTCTGATTTTCACACCCTTGTGTCATTCACTCTCCTCCAGTGTGGACTTGACTTACTGGCATGCTTCTATATTAATAGAATATAGCAGAAATTATGGGCACTAAGTGATGGATCTACTGGCTTCTGTCTTATGTTCTGTCTGTTTCTCTGATGTTCTCTCTCTCTCTCTCTCTCTCTCTCTCTCTCTCTCTCCTAGAGGGGCCTTGGAAGATGGAGGCTGTCTATGCAGAAGATTACTGCAGTACCCCAACCAACAGCCAACACCAACTGCCAACCCCGTGAATGGGCTTCTTGCATGCAGACCCTCCTATTCTAATCAAGGCTTCACATGAAGCGGCCGCAGCCAACAGTTTCACTCCAAGAGAGTCAATGAGCTGAACCCATCCCCACTAAGCTGCTTCTGGAATCTTAACATTAACTGAAAATGAGTATTTGTTGTTTAAGCCACTCAACTCTGGAGTAATTTGATATGCTATAATAGATTACAAATACATAATCCCTTATTGAAATAATTACATGTGCAACTATGGAAGAAATGTTCAAAAATAATATGAGTGAAAAGCTGAAAAATAATACATGGAAAATGAGGTTGAAAATTGGAAGGGCCTAAATAGGAATTCTGTAATTTTTAGTTCTGTCTCAATAAAATATCTTTATGATGTAGAAATATGGACACATTTTCACAAGGAATGCATTATTTTTAAAGTAGAGAAATACTTCAAGCTATTTTCACTTGGAAGTTATGTACAGGTTTACACACACATATAATGACATGGTTAATAATATTTCAGATTAAGAAAAAATACTGATGCCTCACAGCAGTATCAATGAGACTTAAGCACCAAATAAATATATTGAATTAAGAAGTCAATGAATGAATAGATTTTCCAACAAGTAACCCTGTTTTTCAACTCTATAATGATCAATACACTAGCTTTTTTTTTTTTATCTTCAGAGAACTCTTGATTCTAATAAGCACATGTGAAGCTGTTAATCCATATGTATATCACATATGTTAGGAGGAAAAAAGATTTGAAAAGCCAATCACCTGAGGTGATAGTAAGTGATTCAATAGCCTTTAAAACTGTGGTTAAGCAAAGGTTTGAAGTAAAAATGAGAAAGTATCATAAAATAATAAACAGAGTGTTTTATTATCACTTTAATTTCCTTTTGAGAGAATCACTTTCCTGGGTTTTGTTTGTTAAAAAGTGAGATGTCTTGAGATAGCACGAAAGTGACAGGATATCTAATAATAAAGGTGTCAAGCCATTAGAAATGTACTTCTTGATTGCTGAATCACAAGAATCAGATTCCTTTACTGAGACTGGAAGAACAAAGCAAGACAAGAATAGTTAAAACATAATGAAGTAAGGATCAGAAAAGAATAAGTGGAAGTTTCAAGCTCAGAAGACTCTTAGGCTTAGAAAGAAGGCAGCGGTACAGGAGGCTGGAGTACAGTTCACGGAGGAAAATCAACAGGAAACAAACGCATATCCTGGAGAAAGAAGGTGTTAGAACAGGCAATGCTTACTGGTAAAATATCAAACTACTGAGTAAAAGAAGGTCTTTGCAAACTCCAAACTGCAGATATCAAAACAGGTAGCAGCCACTTATTGTAAAACATGACAGAAGAGCATTAAAAAGCCCTTATCTTCTCACCAACTTGAGAAAATGAGAAGGCAATGGGAGTAGAAAATGGAGAAAATATAAATCACACTCCTTTAAGGCATCTTTACTTTTTACAAAACATGTTTAGGGCCAGGGGAAGGACAGCAAGGGGTAGGGAGGTTGAGGAGCGGTAACATGTGGAGAAATGCCAGATATAGGTGATAGGGGATGAAGGTAGCAAACCACTTTGCCATGTAAGTACCTATACAACAACCCTGCATGATCTGCACATGCACCCCAGAACCTAAAGTACAATTTAAAAAAACGTTTAACTTACCTGGTAAAGAATTTCACTGAAGTTGCTCCATAGTATATCTCTTATTCACAAGAAATGCTTTTTGTTCAATGTCTCTATTAGGAACACTAGTATTGTCTAGAGCAAAAATATCTACAACCTCCTGAGTACCTCCATCAGATAAACTGACTAATAATCTCCTGACTGCTATAGTGATTCTCAGACCAAGAAAGTTCATGGCAGATGGTGTCAAGAACCCCACTGCTCCAGCCTCCCAGGTAGAGGAAAGAGATTTTGTAAATTTGGTGCCTTGTTTCGGACTCTCCAAGCCTCAAGCAAATAAATGGTATTATGAAACTGTCCAATGGTACAAAGATTTTGCTCAATGTCCATCAATAAATTAGCCAGAGTTTCTCATCTGAACCAAAGAACACAGAAAATTATTGGAGAGACTACTGCCTCAATACATCCAGGAATAACATATAATTAGTACAATTTTACATGTATAAGAGACAAATGAATCCATTACATATAATGGATGGCTCAGGCCAACAGAGATTAATTCTCTTGTAAATCCAGGTGCATGGTGGCATGAAAATAAACATAAAACTTTTGAGCGCTGCAACCAAAAAAAATGTCTAATACATGATAGGCATAATAAATATGCTGAAGTCCATGTTGAAGCCAAAGTGGAATTTGCACCTCTTATTTCAAGCCAGATTATTATAAAACTAACTCTATCACTTTAGTAATGGGAGGATGCCAAAGTTTGCCAGATACAGAGACACATCTCAGAGTCTGCAATGGTCAGTGATATAGTTTGAACATGTGTCCCCATCCAAATCACATGTTGAAATGTAACCCCCAATGATGCAGGTGGGGCTGGGTGGAAGGTGTTTTGATCCTGGGGGTGGATCCCTCGTGAAAGGCTTGGACCATCTCCTCAGTGGTAAGTGAGCTCTCCATCTGAGTTCTGGCCATTTAAAAGTGTATGATCCTTACCCCCAGCTCGTTCTCTCTCTCTCTCTCTCTCATCCCTGCTTCTGCCATGTGAAATGCCTGCCTCCTGCTATTCCTTCCAGCCTGAGTAAAAGCTTCTCGAAGCCTCCTCAGAATCAGAGGGTGGCACCATGCTTCCTGTACAGCCTGCAGACCCATGAGTCAATTAAACCTGTCTCCTTTATAAATCAGCAGTCTCCAATCTTTTTGGCACCAGGGACCAGTTTTGTAGAAGACAACTTTTCCAGGGATGGGGTGGTGTGGGAGATGGTTTTGGGATGAAACTATTCCACCTCAG
This sequence comes from Cebus imitator, assembly GCF_001604975.1. Classification (NCBI taxonomy): domain Eukaryota; kingdom Metazoa; phylum Chordata; class Mammalia; order Primates; family Cebidae; genus Cebus; species Cebus imitator. The sequence continues at coordinate 568,901 of NW_016107320.1, read as the reverse complement.
ATCTTTAGTCATTAGTTACATGCTTATGCAACCTATATCCCTCACATGAGCAATTCTCAAAAGAGTTTATGCTTCTAGGAAGGTCTAATGATGCAACTGATAGGACAGGAGATGAAGCTCAGGTCGTCATATTCACTCACCACTTACCCCCTGCATGTAGCCCGGTTCCTAACAGGCCATGAGCTGGGGGTTTGGGACACCCGTTATAAATTACCGGTCTCTGGTATGTCTTTCTAGCAAGGAAAAAACAGCCTAACACAGTCAGCTTTCACTAGTTTTGCTCCTAAAACCAAAGTGATTTAAGACAACAAGGATATATTTCTCACTCACAGTTATCTGTGGGCTGTGGATCAGCTAAAGCAGCAGCTCCTTGATGAAATATGCTGATACCTGGAGAGGAGCAAAAATAGGACCACCCAACTTTGGCTTAGCCTGGTCATTCCTCACTTCCATGAGCCATAGTGTCCTATGTCCAAGACTCCTATGAAGGGGTGGAAAGTACACATCTTCCTTAGAGAGGGTCATCAGAGGGGAGACACATAGAGATAGACCCCAGTACAAACACAGAGCAAATATTGTTGAGCAAACAATGCAATCTATCACTGAGTAAATAATACAGTGTATCATGGAGGCAGAAACATCAGAATGCCACAATATCATGTTCTGAGTTTTAAGTAAAAGATAATTAACATTTTGTAAAGAAAATTAAAGGAAGCAACCATTCTTCAGAAATCATTTGAAGAGGGCTTTGCATTTAAAGTTGCACTTGAAACAATTACAAACAAAAAATGAGAATATTTAGTAATTCAACTGAGACTGTCAGTCAAGACTCTGATGCCCATTGTTCATATCCTGCCAGAATTTGTATAAATAGGTATAGTCCCTTCGATGAACATGAGAGGTTGACTAACAGATACAAAATTACAGCTAGACAGGAGAAATAAGCTCTAGTGTTCTACAGAAGTATAGGGTAAAATTAATTAACAACATATTGTATAATAATTTCAAATAACTAGAAGAGCAGATTTTGAATGTTCCCAATACCATGAAATGATAAATGCAGCCAAGCATTTATCAAGCTACCAAATGATAAATGGTAGCTCACCCTTGTAATCCCAGCACTTTGGGAGGCCAAGGAAGGCGGATCGCTTGAGCCCAGGAGTTCGAGACCAGCCTGGGCAACATGGCAATTTTTAGTCTCCACTAAAATTACAGAAAAACTATCTGGGTGTGGTGGCGTATGCCTATAGTCCCAGCAACTTGGGAGGCTGAGGCAAGAGAATGGCTTGAACCTGGGAGGCAGAGGTTGCAGTGAGCTGAAATCATGCCATTGCACTCCACCCTGGGTGATGGAAAACAAAATAAATATAAATAAAATTTAAAAATAAGTGTTTCAGGTAATTATTATGCTATCACAATTATCCTGATTTGATTATTATACATTGCATGCATGTACCTAAATATACTGTACCCCATAAATATGTATGCTTATGTGCCAAATGAAATCATGCAAAATAATATTCCTATCTTGACCCAGCAACTTCAAGTTTTAGAATTTATTTTAGACAAACTTAAAGTAGCACAACAGATGTATTCACAAGTAAGTTCAACAGAGCAATGTATATGAAACCAGCCAACTGGAAACAATGTCACACCTGATCCGTAAGTTTGGTTTGTAAAATTATGCTGTATTCATAATAATATAATTCTCTGCAGACAAAAAAAAAGACACACAAAGAATGCCTATTAAATGTATTTATGATACATGATATAATTGATCACGATGGAAAAGTGAATATACAGTATAAACCTTGTTTGGAGAAAAATGTGTATAGTTTCAGGCATAAGGAAGAGTGCGCTGGGCGTAGCGGCTCACACCTGTAATCCTAGTGCTTTGGGGGGCCAAGGCAGGCAGATTGTCTGAGTTTAGGAGTTTGAGACCAGCCGGGGCAACACAGTGAAACTCTATCTCTACTAAAATATAAAAAAATAATTGGGTGTAGTACTTGTACTTCCTGCCACTTGAGAGGCTGAGGCAGGAGAATCACTTGAACCTGGGAGGTGGATGTTGCAGTAAGCCAGGATCATACCACTGCACACCAGCCTGCATGACAGAGTGCGACTTCCTCTCCAAAAAAAAAAAGAGTGAAGTGAAGAAGATCATTGCCAAAATATTTATTTAACATGATTATTTCTAGATGGTATGTTTGTAGGTAACTTTGATTTTCTTCTGTATGTTTTACTCTAGTTTTCAAGGAAGAATCAATTAATTACTTTAAAATGGCTAGGGTCCAAAAATGCAGACTATATGAGTCTGAGAAGATTGAGGTCTTATTTCTGTGTAGGGGCTTTAGGTTGTCACCAGGCAATTTACAGTCCCTTTGCAGAAATAAGAAATATATTGTCATACTCAGGAGGCTGAGGCAGGAGAATTGCCTGAACCCAGGAGGCAGAAGTTGCGGTGAGCCTACATCGTGCCATTGCACTCCAGCCTGGGTAACATGAGTGAAACTCCGTCTCAAAAAAAAAAAAAAAAAAAAGAAATATATTGTCATTTAAGGTAAAAAATAATTGCCCTAAACCCTGGAGAATGTAATGGCTTATCACCTGTCCTAAGAGAACTCAGCAAGCTTGACAAGGAAGACTCATTTTATCTGCATAGTGAAATCATTCTCAAATAGAATGCACTCAGAAAGAACATAGCTGAAAAGCTACAATGTTCTTGATTGTCACAGTTTGCTATTTTTCACTAACTTTCTACCACCTTTGCAGCTTGAAATGACAAAACTACTCTTCTGAAAATGTCCCTATCTTGGTGAAAGGCATTTCCTCAAAGCTCCTTATCTTTGCAATACATACCAATTTTAAAAAGTACTTCTTGGCCGGGCGCAGTGATTCATGCCTATAATGCCAACACTTTGGGAGGCCGAGGTGTGCAGATCACCTGAAGTCAGGAGTTCAAGACCAGCCTGCCCAATATAGTGAAACCCCGTCTCTACTAAAATTACAAAAAAATTAGCTGGGTGTGCTGGTGGGAAGGAAGGAAGGAAGAAAGAAATGAAGGAAGGAGAAAGGGAGGGAAGGAAGAAAGAGGCAGTTCTCAAACAGCTTCTTTTCTCTGAGAATCTTTCATGAAAAAATCATGAACAGTGAACCTCCAATTTAGGTGAGCATATACACCTGTACCCAAATGATGCCTTAAATCATGCAGAGGCAGAAAAATACTTGAACAGCTCTGCTAAGGCTTAATATCACATAGATAAATGACTACTTTTTATACTTACCCATAAATATTTTTTTCTCTGCTCGCAATGTGGTATTTTTCTCATAAGAGTAGCCCATGGCTAGGCACAGTGGCTCAATGCCTATGATCCCAGCACTTTGGGAGCCTGAGGCAGGAGAAACACTTGAGCCCAGGAGCCCAGGAGTGAGCTCAGGCCACTGCACACCCACCGCAGTGCAGATCATGCCACTGCACTCTAACCTGGGTGACAAGCAAGACCATTTCTTAAGGGAAAAAAAAAAAAAAAAAAAAGAGCATCCTATAATTTTGTTTTTCACAAAGAAAAAATAAAAAGAACAACAACAAATTTTGAATTAATACAAATTCACGGATTCAATTCATGCTTTATGCCTTCATCCCTTGTAATACTCAGGACCAGGAGGCTACCACACCAGATTAATGTCCTGGATCTACTAGGTTTACAGCCCCGGAACAAGTGAACATTCCTTGTCTCTTCCTCTAAAACAACACACTAACATACATGGACATGCAGACATAGACACACTCTTATGCGCCCTGAAAGAAACCTTTAAAGCAGTACATCATTGTGGATCTAGCCCTTGGCACCACACTACACCTTCAGTAGCAGAACCATGCTAGTGGAATATGGTGTTCAATCGAATTCCCCTTTCTAGAAACACATGTACAAATGGAACAAAATATCCATTTGGCCTACAGAGAAATGTAGAGACCATCTGGCCTTGTTGCTCCTCCTTCTCAGGGCCCCTGGCCTTCTCCACATCCATCAGGCCTGCTATTGCCCAGCGGCTGGCAGAACTGTCCTCGCTTTTGTTTTGCTGTTGCTAGATTCCCATTTCTTTCTTTGTCTATGCACTTGCCTCTCACCACCCCCTTTGCTTTGCCAAACACACAAATGACGTCATCTCCAATCCTTACCATTTTCCCCTCTTTTCTAGATGTCTCTTATTTCTTCTCTACTCCATCTCTTATCACAATTTTTCTACTTTGCCACCAAATAATAGTGAAAAGATACAGTCTCCATTCATCAGGGCATCCCTTTCTTCCTGCATATCACCCCATGCCAGGTTTCTCTTTCTGTTCATCATCCATTATCCTTTTTTCCCAGTCCTAAATACCAAAATCTCTACCCTAAATTTTTCCCTTTTTGCTAGCTATTTATGGAATCTGAGGTCCTGAGAAGGCTGCTCTCCACATGGCTGATATTTTGGTGCATTTCTTACATGCATATATCAATAAATATAAATTATAGCTCTAACTTTTGATATATTCTTGGGTTAAAGAGACTTCAATATTTAATCTACAAGGTGCATAGTGTGATTTAATATTTTTCATGAGTAGTACTAGGAAAAAATATTACTATTTTATGCTAAACCTACTGAAGCATATTCAGAATACTAAGGAAGAGTCGTAATTCTTCTCATTTAGAAATTCATTTGGAACTTGTAATTCATTTAGAATGCATAATTCATGTGGAAAATACCTGGGTAGGTTATTTGAATATAAATAGTGAGGCCTCTAGGGCACTGTCTACAAAATAAAGGTAAAGAAGTTTAGGATTTCCCCAAAGGCAGTTCTGGAGATGGAAGATGAGGGTCACCAGCATGAGGAGACCCAAAATGACAAAGGCAGATCTAGAGAGGGAGGAAAATATCCTGTGAAGTCTAAACTTAAGGAGGGTTATGATCACTCTGTGGTCAGGTAATGGGAGTGCAATATTGTCAAATATGTATTTGCTCTTCAACCTGTTTTCTGATATTGTGAAATATGTATTTGGTCTTAGATCTATTTCCTGATACGCAATTCCTAAAATCCTTAGAATCACCAAAGTGATGGGTTTTGTCTGCTAATAATCAACGGATGGCTAGAATCCCTACATAGCTTCAGGACAGGAGCTGGTCACCTCCTGTTCTGGTTAGAGAACATCTGAAAGGCCCACCTCCTGAGAAAAGAGGGAGCTGAAGGTCAAGTTGATTATCAATGGCCAGGGATTTAATCAGTCATGCCTAGGTAATGAAGCCTCTATACAAATCCAAGAGGACAGGTTTTAGAGAGCTTCTCGATAGCTGAACACATGGAGGTTCCTGAAGGGTAGTGTGCCGAGAGCAGGCATGGGAACTCCCTACAACAATTGTTGCCTTAGGTGTCTCTTCACATATATCGTTTTTAGTGTTTTTCATAAGAAACTAAAAAACATGTTTCCCTGAGTTCTGAGAGTCTCTCTGGAAAATTAATTGAACCCACAGAGTGGGTCATGGGAACTCTGACATGAAACCCATCATCAGAAATTCCTGAGGCTTGGGCTTGTGACTGGTGTCCAAAGTTGAGGGGCGGTCTTGAGTACTGAGCCCTCAATCTGTGGCATCTGAGGCCACCTCCAGGTAGTTGCTGTCAGAGTTGAATTGGAGGACAGCAGCTTGTGCCCGCTGCAGAGCTAATTGCTTGCTTGATGTGTAGGGAATACCCACACACACATATTTGGTTATAAAGTCTTCCTTATTGACTGATGTGAGTGGCGTGAGAGCAGAGGAAAAACAGCTCCAGGATTTTTGTTTTTGTTTCCCCCCCCCCCCGCCACACACACACACACACACACACACACACACACACAGATGGTGTGTGAATCAGGTTAATGGCAGATAATTTTCTGGGACGTCACTGAATTTGGGGTGATCCCTCTTCCTTAATTCCTACCTTTCTCTACGTACAAACCTTTAAGTTGCAAACGGTAAATTTGCCACAACTTGATGCCAGAAGGGACTTAGGGGAATAAAGGAAGACAGGTGATCATCATGGACCAGTAGGAGAGAGAACAGTAGCATCAAGACCTGACTTTTTTTTGTTTTTGTTTTTTACTTTTATTTTAATTATGGTAAAATACATAGAACATAAGTTTTACCATGTTGGTCATTTTTAAATGTACAGTTCAGTCATGTTACACTCACACTGTTGTGTAACCAATCTCCAAAACTATTTTCATCTTGCAAAACTGAAATTCTACCTTCTTTCTTTCTCTCTTTGGAGACGGAGTCTCACCCTGTCGCCCAGGCTGGACTGCAATGGCATGATGGGCTCACAGCAACCTCCACCTCCTGGTTCAAGCGATTCTCCTGCCTCAGCCTCCTGAGCAGCTGGGAATACAGGTGTGTGCTACCACCGCCGACTAATTTTTTATATTTTTAGTAGAGACAGGGTTTCACCATGTTAGCCAAGGTGGTCTTGATCTCCTGACCTCATGATCTGCCAATCCTGGCCTCCAAAAGTGCTGGGATTACAGGGTTAGCCATGCCCAGCCAACTCTATATCTTTCAAACTGTCTCTATGAAGTTGACTACTCTAGATACCTCATGTAAGTACAATAATACATTATTTGTTTTTTGAGGCAGGATAATTTCACTTAGCATAATGCCCTCAAGATTGGTCCGTACTGTAGCAATTCATCCAGTTGCCAATATTGTGTCAGAATCAACTTCCTTCGTAAATTTGAATAATATTCCGTTTTACATAAACACTCCATTGTGCTTATCTATTCAGCTTTTGATAGACACTTGGGTGCTTCTACCTTTTGGCCACTGTGAATAATGCCATGAACAGGAGTATGAGACTAGTGTTTTGAACAGGGATCAGTCCATTAGCATAGATGGACCCAGCAACACAAACCTATTCCCCAGGAGAGTAAATTTTAAAATGAGGATAAGCAGCCATCTGATTTATATATGCAACATTCTTTTTCCTGTTACCTACAGAGCCATCACCCAACTTTTCTAGGCTTTGTAGAAAACATATTTTCATACGAAAACTATACATTAAAGCAGACATCTCCACTTAAGTGTTCAATAGGCATCTCAGACTTAACATGTCAGCACTAACTTCCTGATCTTCCCGAGTCTGATTTTGATTGGTGCTCTGCCCTTGTCAGTTGAGGGCAACCGAATCCTCCCAGGTGCTCAGGTGGTCTACACCTCTATTTCTTTGCAGCAAACCCTATGTATTGCACCCTAAAATTATGTCCTAATCACAGCCATTTCTACTAATATTAGCCACTACCATCTCTTCCTTGGATCATTGCAGTGGCCTCCTAGCTTTCTGTCTGTAACTATTCTTGCCTGCATTCTGTCTATTCTCAGTACAGCAGGTAGAGGCCTCCCTTTTCATCTTAAGTCAAATCATGATGCTTCAATGACCTCCTTCTCTGCAAGATCTAAAGACATTACAGTGGTCTCTCAAATCCATAGGTGATCTGGTTCCCTGTTCCCTCTCTCACCTCCTACCATTCTTTACCCCCACTCATGTGGATCCAACCCCAATGAACTCTCTTCTGTCCCTTGAATATACCAACCTACTCCAACATGACACCATTGACCTGAAACGCTCTCCCCCTATGTCGTGGCTCCCTTTCTTACCTCCCCTACTGTGGCCTTTCCCCTAAGGTAATCATATTTAAAATTGCAATTTTCTCATTTCCTGAAAAACTCTCTGTCCCTCTTCTCTGTTTTATTTTTCTCACAACACTTACCACCACTCATTATACGAAACACTTTATTTTTCTTAGACATCCTCAATTTTTCACCAACAGGATATATGCTTCCTGAGGGCCATGACTATATGCTTTGCCTACTTCTGTATCCTCAGCAGTGAGCAGTGCCTCATGCCCAGTAGGAGCTTAATAGGTTTTTGTTAAATGAATTAAATTTGTATGAATGAATGAATGAAAGCAAAAGGTAAAGTTTGGGGAAAGAAAAGGGATCAGCAAACGTGCTGTAAAATGTGGAAACCAACAAATGTCAACTAAGGTTTTTGCATTTTACTCATTTTACAAAATACAAATAAGTCACATCAAACAGCTGGCAATTAAGAAAGCAAAAAGAAGTTGGGTGCCCTGGTGCACATCTGTAACATCAGGAGTTTGAAAGGCCAAAGCAGGTGGATCATTTGAGGCCAGGAGTTTGAGATCAGCCTGGGCAACATTACAAAACCCCATCTCCATAAAAAAAAAATACGAAAATTAGCTGGGCGCGGTGGCACACACCTGTAGTTCCAGCTACTTGGGTGGCTGAGGCCAAGAACAACTTGAACCCTGGCAGTGGAAGTTGCGGTGACCCAACATTGCACCACTGCACCCCAGCCTGGGCAACAGAGTGAAAAGAGGCAAACTGCCTTGAATATATGACTATAGAAATTTAAACAGAATGTTTCTTAAAGATTTTTAATCTTACACTTGAAGAAAGTTTGTATTGGATGAAGACATCTATGATATTTTGTGTGCCTCATTTTATCAATTCACAAGAGGAAATGTTTTCTTAGACCTGGAAGAAAGCAGGCAAATAGGACATGCCCGTAGGTTTTGCATTAATCAATAGACTAAAGAGATATAAAGAAATAAATAACCAGGAATTTGTTAAAAAATTGACCAAAAGTTCTCTGGCCAGCACCTGTCCCACCTCTAGCCCAAAGAAACATTTTAGATGGCGTCACTGAGGATAATGGAATTTTAATTTTACAAAATGGATACTTTTTTATTATAGCTACTTGTAAATTACTTACAGAAATAGTCATATATCCTTTAGATACAGGACACATGACGGATATTCCTTTATGATTCAGTTCTGTTTCCAAAGTGTTTTGATACTCAGATAATATTAATGTGAGAAAATAGCTGCCCCTTCTCTAGCTTTCCATGTATCTTAAGGCATCAGCCTTTGAAATAACAAATTCAGTCTAAAATTGTGTTTCACTTTTTATGAGAGTTAGGAAAATCCTGGCTCTCTCAAGTGGATTATATCCAGGACTCTTATCATCCTCTGAACATACCACATCTATGTTTTTTTCCTCTTATCTGTGTAACCTTTTATTAATTTACTAGATTTTTACTGCATGTTACCTCTAAAGAGTTCCAATAATGTATGGAGAGTTCTTAGAAGTTTATAAAAATTTCCTAAGCATTTATCCTACAATAGCAACGAAATCATAAAACTGTAGAAAAAGCCTAAATAACTGGGATGGGGAAAATGAAGATAAAAGAGGAGAAATGAAAGTGATTGGAGTAGGCAGTAGTAAATTTGCATAAAACGTCTTATATCTTAAATGCTTTAAAACATTAGTTTGAAAACATCTCGTGTTTAGTTATATTTCCCAGGTATAGTATGACTAGGAGTGTAGACAGATGATGAAGGAACTGGAGGCCTTTGTTACATGAATGTGTTTTCATGAGATTCTGTACATAACAGTTCTTGCTTGGGGTCATCTTTGAAGAGTAACATTCAGCCATTCTTTGTTACTGGCTTACACTTACATATCATTTACCATGTGTCAGCCACTGTTTTAAACATGTTACAAGCATTACCACATTGAATAAACACAATGTCTTATGAGGTAGACACATCTCAGAGCTGAGGAAACTGAGGCACAACTACTAAGTGGGAGATCCAAGGTTCAGCCTCCAGGCTGTCTTGATTAGAAGCCATGCTGTTTGCCATTACGCTAAGTTGCATTTACAGTAACTCTGTGAATACTGGAACCAACGTCACTGATTTCCCTTCACTGCCTGTTTTGTTTTGTTTTTGACTGTGTGGTTTCTTTTCTTTTCTTCTTTTAATCCTAAAGTTCTAATAAAAATATATGATGATTTTATTTACACTATTTCTTAAAGAAAAAGTCTGATAGCCATTGCTTAACTAGAGATCCCAAAGTAAATAACTGTTAACTAATGTCAACTTATTTGGTTATAATTACTTTATACTGCATACTTTTGTACTATTGATCTGAAGAATTCTTACAACTCTTAGATATTTATTTATTAGTTAGAGCAATGTGCCCTTTAATAAGTCAAGTATGACAAATTAAGATTTAGAGAAACAGTATACTAACTTTCACTGTCCAAAAGAAAAATTCAACTTTACATGCCATGGTGTCTTCCAGGCTGCTGTTGAGACACCCAGGTGGGAGGGTGTCCTCAGAGAAACAGGCTGCCCACTGAGGTGGAGCCTCAGGAAGTTCAGGGGGAGGAGCCTGGCCCCTCCTCTTCCTGTGTGGAACCTCGATTCCAAAGGCCAGTGGCAAGCTCCCTAGCCGGGCCTCTGACCTAGAGAGAGTCCTTGTTTCCCCCTTTTCTTCCTTTTCACCCAATAAAACCCGGTGTCATTCATCATTCAAATTGTTGGGAAGCCTGAATTTTCCTGGCCTTGGGACAAAGAACCCTGTCTTTAGCTGAACTAAGGAAAAGTCCTGAAACACTTCTGATGCCCAACATGGGGTCTTAAGAAGTGGTGGGTGAATGGGGACTCAAAACCTCTCACTGTTGCTTCCTAGTCTTTTCATCCTCAGACTCCTGAGGGTGGGGTTTACCCTGTCCCCAATCCCTGTTGCTCCTGGGCCTTTTCATGGCCTTTTCCTTGTTCAGGACCCATAGGTGAGCAGCAGCTCCCCGCCACTCCTCACTCCATGACAGGACTAGGATGCATGGTCCAAGAGTTTGGCACAATGGCTGGTACTCCCCACCACTTGCTCCTGATGGAGCCCTCCCATTCCCCAGCCAAGGGGTTTTACTCCATAGGACAGTAATTGAATTAATCTCCCTGGTGGAGGAACCACTTACCTAAGAAGAAGAGGTTCTTTCCCAGGCATTTTTAAAGTTTTTTTTTTCCTTTTCTCTTCTCGACCCTATCAGCAGTTAAGTTTTAAGCAAGTTTTCTTTTATTTTTTAATTTTTGGAAGACATTTTACTAGGCCAGGATCCCCAACTATCACTGTTTACATATTTTGTAAAGCTTTAATTATGAAAAAGGGTCTGTGGGGCTAGTCTTGGACTGTGGCCAATCTGGTGTGCTTTGCCTGTCTGTATGATTTGTGCTGCAAGCCTTGCATCCTGGGGCATGACTAACTGCTTGGCAATGCTTTGTTTAGCAGTCCTGTCTTAGGGAGTAAGTTACTTTCTGGTTTAATATCTGATGTTTTCCTAGCCCTGTTTCTTAAAGGGCCCCACCCAGCAACTGGGTTTTCTTCTGTGTATGTGTCTATTGTGTGTGATGTCTGTCAAAAGAACTCTAATTAGGCCAAGTGCAGTGGGTCACACCTGTAATCCCAGCAGTTTGGGAGGCTGAGGCAGGCAGATCACAAGGTCAGGAGTTCAAGACCAGCCTGCCCAACACAGTGAAACCCCATCTCTACTAAAAATACAAAAATTAGCCGGGCATTGTGGTGCATGCCTATAATCCTGGCTACTCAGGAGGCTGAGGCAGGAGAATCATTTGAACCCAGGAGGTAGAGGTTCCAGTGAGCCGAGATCATACCACTGCCTCTAGCCTGAGTAACAGAGTGAGACTCCATCTCAAAAAAAGAAAAAAAAGTACACTAATTATTTTGGCCTAAAGAAAGACAAGCACTTTGATCTAATATTTTTAAAGGGAAATTAAAGCTGTGGAACCTTTCAGTTCACATGACTTTCATCTTTAAGAAATAAAAACAGCCCTAAAGACTGTTGGTAAAATACGGGTCAGAAGCAAGATTTGCTAAGTGTTTTGAGGTTACAAACTGCATCTTGGGTTTTGAGAACTATTTGACTTGCTGGCTTTATAACTGGTAAGGCGTAGGGACATTCAGAACTAACCATCCCTTAACTAAGATGGCATATATTTACATGCAAGGTGTGTAAGAAGAGTAAAACGTGTTTTTTAATAAAAGAGTGTAAGAAAGCATGGAAATGCAATGTTTGCCTAGGGATAAGGTATTGAGTTAGGAAAAAGCTGAAGATTCAAAGAAGTAAAAGAATTATGGAAATTGATATTGCAAAAGAGATTCTCTGTGAACATATAGACTATATTCAAAAATGGTATAGTTTTTCTGTAAATTGAGCATTGAAATAAAATCCTAACAAGGTTTTCCCAAGGCGTGAATCTTCTCTTTGGCAAAATTTGTAAAGGAATACAAAAGGTGTTTGCTTCTTTGACATTTCAGAATCACCATTTTGGCAAAATAAATAACTATGGTAATCTCAAATTTTACTTCATAATATCAAGTGTTTTAAACTTCAAACATTTAACAGCCTTCCCAAAATCAAACTCCAGTTTCAAAACTGTCTTCCCTGGCACTTGGCTTTTTTAATACTTCAGAGGGTCCCTGGAACGTCCAGAAAAGAGAGGTAAACAGGATTATTTGACATGTTTAGGAACACGGGGTTACCAAAATGACGCTCAGTCTTGTTTAGGTTATATCTTGGTGAATAATGCTAATATATGTTCCAAAATTTTATGGGATTTCTAAAATTTTAATGTCTGAGTATATGCTATCAATCGTAATTAACATTTCTGTTAAGTTGTTATAAATGACAGAGATAACCAAACTTTTTTTGTCATTGTGTTTCTAACTATAACTACCCTGGACATTTTGCTATTCACAGACAATTGTTGCTGTTTTAATCATTTGCAAAAATGGTTTATAATGAGCTATAGATCATTAACAAGTGCTCTCAAATACAGTCTTCTGATAACTTTAGAGATTTTAACATTGGAGTAAAGGAAAATCTACAGGATTCACAAAAAGCTGAAATGTTCATGAATATCAAGCAAAACACCAGTTAATTAAATGGACTGAACACAGGAAGCTGAAGCAAATCTTTTTGACTTTTGTTTGGAATATTGCTGATCCTTGTTTTGTTTTTCAGAGTCAAGGAAACTGATTTTTAACTATTTATGGCCTTTAATAAATGAGTAAGGTACAACCCCTGTGATCAAAATTTGGAGAATGTTTCTCTCTGCCTGGTTCCTCTAAAATTTGGAAACTATCTATGAGTATTCTCAGGGCAATATAGCTGTTTGCATCAGTACAATAAGAATCCATTTTTCTTTTGCAACAGAGCACAATGGGAGTAAATGATTATTTTACCAAGGCTTTGTCTGGGACAGAATGCTCCCCTTTAAGGAGTCAGTCTCGACTTGGGGAGACGATAAAAGCCTCATGGGGAAAACTGGCCTCACATCCTCGTCTACACAGCTCCTGTACTGGGTTCTTGACCTGTGGTCAGTAAAGAATGACACTTTATAACAGGTCTAGGAACTCCAAGTTTAGCTTGGAACCTTAAGAGGAGAGAATTACCCAGTTCACAGGTGTTTGAAGATATAAACCCATGTTTGGGCTCGGCTTTAAAAGATCTTAGCTGAGATTCCTTGCGGAACAGACTTCCATCAAAGCCAATCCAAAAGGCATATGCAGAAATAATTATTTTTTCTGACCTTTATGCAAATAATCAGACCAAGCATAAGACTAAAGTCTATTTTTCAAACTACTCAGTCCTTATAATTTGGGTTTTTAAGAGAAATTATGTTTCAAACATAAATATTTGTCATTAAATTCTAAACTCACTAGTTGTCTTAAGTTTTAGCCTACATTTTTGGCTAACCCTGCTTGTTCTTGTGAACCAACCAGGAACCTCTGGCTGTAGCTCAGAAAGAACATGAAGGATGGGTAATGTAGAAATCCTGATCAATATTCTAGTTCTGAGCAATGATCCTGCAAATCCTGTCAGGTGACGGAAATAAATAGGACGCCCATCACTCGGAGGTTTACTGTTGGGAAAGTAAGACCAAGGGAGCAAACTACAGTCAAGCATCATATACCCAAATCTTAGCAAGCATACCTATAGCCACTAGCTATCTGAGTGTGTCACAAGACGTCCTTTCCTCTCTCTTGTTGGAGGAGGACTCAGTTTCACAGTTTCACCTTAGCATTCGGCTTATGATAAGGAGTCCAAGCAACATCCCCACTCACCCCACCACAAGATACATTTTTGCCTCAGCCTCATATCCAAGCTTCAGGTCAAAGCCCTAGGAAGGAAAACTGGGTCTAAGGGATCCAGAAGCAGTTGACAACAGAGGTTAAAAGGCACAGTGCAGATAAGCATGGCTGATTCCTGCCAATTAAGCCAACTCCAGGCTTCCTATTTCATGGATAAAGGCCACGTTACTATCCATGGCATAAAAGAGGTCTAGGAACTCCTATGCTACCAACAGTAGGTGGGAAAGAGACATAGGTGAGAGCAGGTAATTCCCTATTCTTTACTCCCCTCCCTCCACTTCATGGGTGCAAGAAGCTTTGGTACTCATGGCAGAACCCGCCAAGGTCAACAGAACTCAAGGATGCAAGGATGGAAGATGGAAAGAGGGCACTCTTCCCTCTCTCCCTCACATCCCCTGGTATCTGCTAGGAAGATAAGGGTACCGGGGACACCTGTTCCCCTCTTTCTAGATGGGTAGCCATTCATCTTCAGTCTGTACCCCTCTCAAATGCATCCTGTACCCCAGGACTTCTTTAAAAAGTGCCTTCTTTTTCCTTTCTCCTCAACCCTTTGAGTTAGGTAACTGTGTCTCCATACTAGAGGATATTCCCTTCAGATGCATCCTCCAAACTAGAAAGAGTGAATTTCCCAAACCTTAAACTGTTTGGCTTAGGATTGGGCTCAGGGGAAATGAACACAGAAGCCCAACATGCCAACAAATGGGTAAAGATTTTTTAATTTTATTTTCTTGCCAGTCAGGCTTTTGGCCTCCTTCTCCCTGTGTAAACTGGTAAAAGGCCTGGGAAAGTTTGAGCTGTCTTTGCCCCTCCCCTTGTTTTGTTTTGATACATGTTCTCTAATAACCTGGTTTGTCTGTTCTTGCCTTCAGGCCATCAAACTCCAGTTATGCAACCAGAGCCTCTGACAATGGATCCTTCTGCTGGGAACCCTTAAACAGGCCTATAGGGAAGCTCTAGCTGCCATTTCCCCAAAACAGCGCCCCCTGTCAGCAGGAAGCAGTTAAGATTGGTCTTTATCCTTATCCTTAATCTAAGGGTAGTTAGATGTCCTTCTTTAGAGGGGGAAATGAGGCAGCCAGGTAGAAGGGTGTTATCAGGGAAACTGGAACAAGCTAGCCCATTGAGTTGGAGCCTCAGAAAGTTCAGAATATTTGCAGGGGGAGGAACCTGGACCCTCCTCTTCCTGCATGGAACCTGGGATTCAAACAACAAGCAGGAAGCACTCTAGCAGGGAGCAAGGACTCTGGCTAGCGAGAGTCCCTGTTTCCTCCTTTTCTTCCTTTTCACCCAATAAAACCCTGTCTCAGTCTCCATTCAAATGGTCTGTAAGCCTGAATTTTCTTGGCTGTGGGACAAAGAATGCTGCCTTTAGCTGAAGTAAGGAAAAATTCTGCAACACTGTTACAAAAATACCCTAGACTAGGAAGCTTATAAACAAAAACAATTTATTTCCTACAATCCTGGAGACTCGAAGTCCGGGATCAGCTTTTGGTGAGGCTTTTCCTGCTTGCACACTGCTTATTTCCTGTATCTTAACATGATACAAAGATGGCAAGAAAGCTCTCCAGAATTATTTTAGAAGGGTACAAATACCATTCATGAGAGCGTCATCTCCCAATACCATAAACTGGGAATTTGTATTTCAATGTATCCATTTTTGGGAGGACACAAAGTCTCAGTCTACTGCAGGTGTTTTACCATACCTATGATTTAAGTATCTTATTTGCCATTATCTTAGAAAAAAGTGAACTATGTAATTTCATCATAGATATTTGTTTCCAGTAGAAAATACTGCAGCCAAGTATTTAAATCTTTGTGGCAAGGGAAACGGACAGCTAAATGACACAGTTCAGTTGGATAACTGAGAGGTTTTTCATTCAAAGTACATTTTAAATGAGAATTGAAAAACTTTCTGTCAATATAATAGATGATCAGTAATTAAATTTCTCCACCTGCAGACTGAAGTTATTTTGTCATAAATAATATTATATACCTGCTCTCTGACCCACCTTGTCTGTGCCTGCATGAGATCTAAAGTTTCCTGGCCACTTTGACTTTCATACATGACTTGTTCCCTCCTGCTCAAGGACACCTTTGATCTAGAGCTTCAATTTCATTTATTCAGCCAGTCACTTATACAATAAACACTCATTGAGCACTTCCTCTTCCCCAAAAATATGAAAGCAAAAGGAAACAGCAGAATCTCCCAGGCTTCAATAAGTCACCTCTAATAGAAAAATGGATAAATAAATGGACAACTTTCGACCCTGCTTAATCAGGTCACTTCTCAGAGAACATTCTGTGACCAGAACTAAAATTCTTCCTCAGTGCCTCGACTCTGAAGTGCTGTCTTATTCAACAGACTGGGGAGCTCAAAACCCCACTTTAAATGAAAGAGTCCACTCAATTACGTGTCCCTGGAATCCAGGTGACTTTGAGGGTTTTTTTGTTTTTTTTTGTTTGTTTGTTTTGTTTTTAAACTTTCTATCCACACTCTTTCAAAAGCAAATAGAAAAATGCTTTACATGGAATAGATCATCAGTGTATTTCAACTATGCAGTGTTTTAGTATCTTAGTATATAGGCTTACAAGGGATCCATATTGCATTTCTAAGTTTCCTATAGGAATAAAAAAAATCAACTTGACTTTTGATATGGACTATATAAAATGAAGAAAGAAGTAAGAAATTGCAAAACATCTATGATTCGTTTAATCCAACAAAAAAAAAGGCACTGTATGTAATCCTACAAAATGTTTTGAGTAAATAAAAAAGACAAAATTTAGATGATTTGGTAGCTGTGTGTATTCTAACACACTTAAGTACTGAATTGATTGTCCAGATAATATTTGACTAATAAACAAATTGTAAGTGTATCTGCAATATAAATAATTAAGAACAATAATTTAAAACAACAGAAACAATTGTACCTAGACAAAAGATAATGAGAAAGAACTTAAATGCTTCCTGTTGGAGCTGACTTTCAGGACACAGATATCATCTGCTACCTACACTTAACTGAAAAAAGGTAAAGTAGTCTTTGAGATAATTAGTTTTCCTGAATTATAATAATCAACAAAGTGTATTTTAAAAGCTTGAAGTTGACAGAGATTGTACAGGGTAAAAGAATCCAGTATTAATTCCCGGCAGAGTTACTCAGTCTTAGAAAAAAGTGTCTCATGCTTGAGTAGCCGGAAAGAGCTCTAGAAACATAAATACTCTTTTCCATTTAAAGTGTTTTACTGCATTTTATTTAATTTTATTAGGCACGGGAAATAATATGATGCTCTCTGTACAATGATGGAAGTGCCCACGGAAAGGACACCAGCCCTTCAGAGTCCCTGTGCTCTGATAATAACTCAAAGTCTAAAAGCTACTTCTCTTTTTAGCTAGAGATCCAACTGGGTATCATGTAGAAGCTCTATTAAGTTCATATTTCTCTGCAGCTATAAACTTTATTCCTATGAATTAAACGTTCTTCTGATTTCACTTTGGATAATTTTTTTTTTCTTTTTTTCCCCATTTATTTATTTTATTGCATTTTAGGTTTTGGGGTACATGTACTTTGGATAATTTTTGTCTCTTAATCTTGTTCGTGTGTGAGCCCTTGATCCTCTTCCTTTTTGAATAAGGTGGATATCAAACCTGTTGCAGATGATTTGCATGCAATCTGAGATTTTGTGTGTGTCAAATAGTACATATCAGTCTGGCCCATATGGACACCTAGTAAAACCTTCACTCAATTCCATCTAATGTCACGAGCAACTATGTATTCATTGCCAAACTAGTTGTCTTCACCTAAATGGCTTGTAACCTATATTCAGGTGTCACTGACAGCCAAATCCATTGAATAGGGTGTCTTTCTCTTCCATTGAAAAGGAACAGGGGTCCTTGATCCCTTCAACATTATTTGTGCCATCAAACAAAACTAGTATCTTTAAAACAGATATTTCTATGTGAAAAAATGCCAATTACCACACAAAACAAAAAAGATTAAATGCTATCCCCATCAAGCTACCAATGACCTTCTTCACAGAACTGGAAAAAAACCACCATAAACTTTATATGGAATCAAAAAGAGAGCCCACATAGCCAAGTCAATTCTAAGCAAACAGAACAGAAAAAGCAGAAAGCAGAAACTGGACCCCTTCCTGACTCCTTACATAAAAATTAACTCCAGAAGGATTAAAGACTTAAACATAAGACCTAACACCATAAAAACCCTAGAAGAAAACCAAGGCAAAACCATTCAGGACATAGGCATAGGCAAGAACTTCATGACTAAAATACCAAAAGCATTGGCAACAAAAGCCAAAATAGACAAATGGGATCTAACTAAACTCCAGAGATTCTGCACAGCAAAAGAAACAATCATTAGAGTGAACTGGCAACCAACAGAATGGGAAAAAGTTTTTGCAATTTACCCATCTGACAAAGGGCTAATATCCAGAATCTACAAAAAACTAAAACAGATTTACAAGAAAAAACAGACAGACAAATAAACCCATTCAAAAGTGGGCAAAGGACATGAACAGACACTTTTCAAAGTAAGACATTTATGAGGTCAACAAACATATGAAAAAATGCTCATCATCACTGGTCATTAGAGAAATGCTAATGCTAATGCTAATATACCATTACTGGGTATATGCTCAAAACCACATTGAGATACCATCTCACACTAGTTAGAATGATGATCATTAAAAAATCTAGACACAACAGATGCTGGAGAGCATGTGGAGAAATAGGAACACTTTTACACTGGTGGTGGGAGTGTAAATTAGTTCGACCATTGTGGAAGAGAGTGTGGTGATTCCTCAAGGACCTAGAAATAGAAATTCTATTTGATCCAGCAATCCCATTACTTGGTATATATCCAAAGGATTATAAATCATTCTATTATAAAGACACATGCACATGTATGTTCATTGCAGCACCATTTACAATAACAAAGACCTGGAACCAACCCAAATGTCCATCGATGATAGACTGGATAAGGAAAATGTGGCACATATACACCATGGAATACTATGCGGCCATAAAAAATGATGAGTTCATGTCCTTTGTAGGGACATAGATGAATCTGGAAACTATCATTCTCAGCAAACTGACACAAGAACAAAAAAAATCAAACACCGCATGTTCTGACTCATAGGCAGATGTAGCACAATGAGAACAGATGGACACAGGGAGGGGAGCATCACACACTGGAGTCTGTTGGGGGGGACTAGGGGAGGGACAGTGGTGGGTAGGGAGTTGGGGAGGGATAGCATCAGGAAAAATGCCAGATATAGGTGACAGGGATGGAGGCAGCAAACCTCATTACCATGTCTGTACCTATGCAACAATCCTGCATGGTCTGCACATGTACCCAAAAATGTAAAGTGCAATAAAATACGTATATATTTTTTAAAAAACCTAGATGATGAGTTGACAGGTACAACAAACCACCATGGCACATGTATAGCTATGTAACAAACCTGCATGTTCTGCATGTGTACCCCAGAATTTAAAGTATAATTTTAAAAGATAAAATAAATTTAAAAGCAAAGACAGAAATTCCATTTAACCCAGCAATTCTATTACTGGGTATATGCTCAAAGGAATGTAACTTTCTACTGTAAAGACACATGCACACATATTTAATTGCAGTGCTATTCACAATAGCAAAAACACGGAATCAACCCAAATGCCCATCAGTGACAGACTCGATAAAGACAATGTGATACCTATACACCATAGATTACTATGCAGCCATAGTAAAGAACAAGACTAGGTCCTTTGCAGGGACATGAATGAGCTGGAGGTCATTATCCTTAGCAAACTAATACAGGAACAGAAAATCAGGTACTGCATGTTCCCACTTTTAAGTGAGAGCTAAATGACAATAACACATGGACACATAGAGAGGAACAACACACTGGGACCTGTAGGAAGATGGAGGGTGGGAGGAAGGAGAGGGTTAGGAACAATAATTAATGAATACTAGGCTTAATACCTGGATGATGAGGTAATCAGTTTAACAAACCCCCATGACACACAGTGACCCATGTAACAAAACTGCATATCCTGTACATGTGCCCCTAAACTTAAACCTGAGCATAAAAATAAATAAAATGAAAAATTGAAATTATTTAGTTTCATCTAAGTATTTATTTAGATGCAGCTTCAATGTATAGATAGCCAATTAAATAAAGGTTGAAACACAGGCAAAATTTAGGTAAATGGGGAAAGACAATGACTTCCAAGAGAGGAATATTGCAAACCCAAAGGAAAAGAGTTAACAAGGAGAAGACTCGTGCTAGGAACAGAAAGTAGTCAAGACTGTAGGAAGACAGGCTAATTGAGGGTAAAAATGGCAACATTTGCAGCTTTCTTGCAGACAGCGCTAAATACCATGATGAAGAGTTCATATTTACTATATTATACTATTTATATAAACTTGAAAGCAATTTAAGTGCAAAACAAAATGGAAGACATTCTGTAAGTTAAACATTTTCAACTTATTCGCATTGTAAGGAATATTTCTGTTATGTAGTTAAGTGACAGTTCTTACATACCAAACTCAAAGTTTAAATAGGTTTGGTAATTTAAAACAGAGGTTTTAATCTTGATCTCCTTCTAACCTGTAGTATGAAACTTACTCTCTAGGGAAGTGAATGGAACCATCAGTCATGGGTTATCTGTTCCTGTAGCCAAAGGATTTTATTATATATCTTTTCTTAATGAACGTGTTATATATGTTATGTTTTCAATTTTAGAAACATTTATTTCTTATTCAATGAAAGATAGTGCATGTCTATAAATATGTGGCATTTGATGGCAAATAGTCTAATTGAAACATTTTAAGGACTTTCTATGTTTAGAAAGTATAATACTGTATGTGAATATACCAAGTTTGTTTTTCCCAAAAATTAACTTTTAAACATACTAGCTTTATGCTCAAAGAACCATGGATATTTGAAAGTAGTATTTCATAGAAGAATTATTTTATAATCAAACGCACCTTAGTGAGCAATTTAAATCCAATAATTGAAAATATATTCTTATAAAAAGTAACAAATACAAAACAATTTTCTCCTAAGAGAACAGAATAATTGCCTCAGATAGTCAAAACTTATCAAAAGAAATTATATGTTAACAGCACTTTTTAAATTTGTGAGCGTTATTCTAGGGAAGAAATTGAAGGTAATTGTTTTCCTTTCCATGGAGAGCAAATTCAAAGTTCTTGAAAAATATCATTAAATAAATATCAGCCATAGTTGAAATCAAATGATAAGATAAAATAGTGAACGTGTCTCTAGAATAAAGGGAACCCAACACGACAAATAAAGAGCACCTAGATGTTCCTCAGACGGTCAAAATCATGCCATGAGATAGCAGGCAGGGAATGTACCTCTTACACAGGCTGATGGGTAATGAAAGAGGAAACCAGGAAGCTGGTGGGCTACAATATGTTGTAAAATAAGGAGCTGATACCTGACATTGATGGATATGGCATGGCCAAGTCATCAGCAATTTTCCAGAATTAGTGTCATTCTAGAGGATGAAGCCTTATTTTGATGTTGATGTTGACAACATCAACTCTTTGATTTTAAAGATTATAGACATTTAATCTTGCAATGGGAGGCATTATAAATGATCATTTTTTAAAAAGAAAGAAAATAGGCTGGGTGCAGTGGCTCGCACATGGAATCCCAGCACTTTGGGAGGCCGAGGCGGGTGAATCACCTGTAATCAGGAGTTTGAGACCAGCCTGGCCAACATGGCAAAAGCCCATCTCTACTAAAAATATAAAAATTAGCTGGTTGTGGTGGCACCTGCCTGTAATCTCAGCTACTCGGGAGGCTGAGGAAGAAGAATTGCTTGAACCTGGGAGGTGGAGGTTGCAGTAAGCCAAGACAGCACCACAGCACTCCAGCCTGGGATACAAGAGCAAAACTCCATCTCAAAAAAAGAAAAAAAGGAAAAGAAAAGAAAAGAGAAAAGAAAGAGGAAGGAAGGAAGGAAGGAAGGGAGGGAGGGAGGGAGGGAGGGAGGGAGGGAAGGAAGGGAAGGAAGGAAGGAAGGAGAGAGGGAGGGAGGGGAAGGAGGTGGGAGGGGGGAGGGGGGAGGGAGGAAATTGAAGCAATTTTCTAAATTTTGATAGATCCATAGGCTAATTTGTTGACAGAAAGGAACTGATACAACAGTAAGGTCAATATTCAAAGCAAGTTAAAGATCTAAAAAATATAATGGGCAAACTTAAGTAGTCTAAATTTAAGATAAAATCTTACAGAACATTGTTTTATGGCTTAAAATGAAGAGATGAGGCATCTTCACTTGTAAGCAATCAGCCTGTCCTGGTTATTCTCTGAGACACCCTGAACCAGTATATCTGGACCTTTCATAGGCAGCTCTATCTGGCTTCCAGTCTAGACAACTGTGGAAGCTGTGAGCCCCCTACTCCAGTCTAAAGTTTAGCCTCCTGATGTACCCACAAGAGTCATTGCCCTGTAGGTCTCACCACCTCCTATGAAAGATAATAGAACAGAATAATTTCTATTCACCACTTACCACTTCCTGTGATCCCTACCTGTGAGCCCCATGGTTGGGTCCTGGCCTTGCTATTTGCTCCATGTAAACATTCCACTCTGAATTCTCTGCCATTTCCCCAGTACACTTTCCCTTCTAAGCCTGGAGGAATCTCTCTTCCTGCCTTAGAACTTCTCTAAAGCACTTTCCTTCCCAACTGCCTGTCTACAACATTCTCTACAACCATTTATTTTGTCTTTTTGTTCTTTTCCGAGAATTTTTTTTTTTTTTTTACTAATCAATAAAATCCCTTTGATGATAATGCAAGAACATGACATTTTTCTATCATGTTCTTGTAGTCATGTAGGTGACTGTTTTACTAGTCACCTACATTTTACGGCACAGCATTTTACAATGTCTAAAAGGCAATGTAGCACAACAGCCTGAGTTCAAAACCAAATTCTCCCACTTAATTTCTCTAAGCCTCAATTTCCCCATATGTCTAATGGGAATAATACCTACATTAAGAGGACATATTTTTAAATGCATAGTAAAATGTTCAGTTTATGATAATAACATAGTAAGCTAGATTAGCTGACTTTCTAGAAACCACCTGTGCCCCCTCTTTTTTTTTTATTGTATAATAATATATTGTTGTTAACTCAGATGCAATGTTATACAGCAAACCTCTTGAACTTATTTTTTTGTACCCATTGACTGCCAGTTCCCTATTTTCCTTTTAACATTTTGGAGCTTTAACCAAAGGCAGAAAAGGCCATGGACTCAGACAACCTGTGTATTCTATATAATAGTCAAAATCCAAGAGGGAATGATTACAAAGTCTGACCAACCGTATGAAGTGCAGGGAAGGAAAAACATAGACTAAGGCAAACAAATTCTCTACAAACAGTAATTTTACCCTAGGATATAAAGAAAACTCTATATCCAATAAATGTTACTTATTTTCAATCAAGAGATAGCATATTGATTCTAAACATAGTGAAGTCAACTTAGAAAATATGATAAACAATTTTAGATATTGTCTTGGCATTGGGATACACTGTAAGACTCTTCAAGCTGTTACTCTTATGTAATAGACTAACAAACTGCATGTTATATCCATGGACATAAAAGTCTAAGAGTTGTTTTGCTGAGAAAAACAGGAAAAAAAAATAAGGCTAAAAGAGTCAATTTTAATAGTCTTAAGATATCACTTAAGTAATAATTAACCTGTTTAAGTAAAGATTCTTATATCATTAATCTGATGAAGACCAAATAATAAAATAATGGAAGTTAATCTCAGTTGATTTTTCTTCAGATAGAGGGAATGAGGATGGTGTATGTGAATAGTGAATTATCCCTTTGTTAGACCTCTTCTCCTTGGCTTGTTTCCTTCAGCTTAAAACAAAATAACAAAGGTAAAGAAAAAACAGACTACAGATTTTGTATTTTCTAAAATTACTTCACAGAACTTTACAGTTTTGACATAATACTACATAAAATGTATGATCAACAAGCAGCCGAAAAGCTACCATTAAAGGGTTTTCATGACCTCAAGATGTTCTGATAACTACAAACCAGGAAACGAAAAGTAACAAATAATTTTTGTTGTTTCAGCAATGTGAACAGTTTGCAATTCATGCTGGGAAAGGCATTCTTTCACATTATAAATGGTACAAAGCATGGTACACAGTCTTCGGTTTTGGAAATACTTTATGGCTGAAAAAGAAAATGAGTACTGTTTTGTTTTGGTATAGACCTGAAAAAAAAAAGTGACAGGTTCCTCCAAATAGCAATTCTGCCAATTTAATCAAAGGAGAATAACAAGACATTAGGAAATAGTGGCAAAATAAAAACAGGTTTGGAAAGCTCATAACCTGATCATTAGCAGAGGCAAGTACAGGTACTTTTCTCAGACAGAATAAAAGAAAGTAGGAAGAAGATACAAGCTAAATTGTACCCTACAACAGCCCTGCAAGGACTACTTTGTACAGGATTATGCAGGTCAGTCATTTGATGTGCCAGCTCCCACCCAGCACTGAAATTTATGCCCAAATGTTCTGTTTAGTAGGCCAGCTATATTAGATGCACATTTTTACTACATGTTATAAAAAATCAAAAGTGATTACAGAAGGTCACTTTTCTAGATTCCTTTTATCATTCCTACATCCAGGCAAGTCTTTATACAAATCATTTACACAAATCAAGGAAAACCACCCTAGTCATGATAGCAAGGAAAATCTATCACCCTCCAGTCCAGCAATGCTAATATTATGATGTCACTTTGATGTCACTACAAACAGGGAGACGTTCTACACGTATTCTCTCCAGCTTATCTGAGTGCTTCAAATGTGTAGAAAGCTATTTTCTGCATAGATAAATAAATATTCATTGTCTTTTTCACCGACTATTTAAAAGCTATGGTGTAAGGCTACCTTAGACACTTTAACATGTTAGTATATTGATAGTCCCTTTACAAAATATTACTTGCCATATTACATATTTCGGAGCCCAGAAACATGTTCTAAAAGAAAGACTTAGTGGGAAATTATTCTACATCTGCTCTTTCATTGCTTTGTTTATTTTTGTAAATGCTGTCTTTGATCAAAGCAACATTCATTCTAATCTACATATGAAGGGGTCACAAATTTAGCACTGATGCAAAGAACAAATTTAAAAAACAGAAGGAAAAAGACAGAATGCCAGCATATAAACTGTATTTCATGGTAAACTAGAACAAAGAAGGGATAAGAACTAGATGTGCCCAAATGAAGATAAATTGACATTCATACAAACTATTACCATCTTTCAATTAGCAATGTTAATTGATTTCTAAAAATCTTGCCACTCAATAAAAAGATATTAAAAGAAAAAAGAAATCCAAGAAATTGTAATAAGGAAAAATTATGCTATGTTTTATTTTAATCCAAAATACCCAATTTTTATGGGGAAAAAAAAAAAAAAAAGTTCAGGCTGGGCGCGGTGGCTCATGCCTGTAATCCCAGCACTGTGGGAGGCTGAGAGGAGGGACAGATTACCTGAGCTCAGAAGTTCAAAACCAGCCTGGGCAACATGGTGAAACACAAGGAAAAGAGTGTGTGTGCCCATTAAATTGAGATGTCTTCTCAACATTTGCTTGCAAACTGTGTGAGATACAAATTTGTTCCGTGTGATATTCTCTTACTAAAAACTGTAGTGTCAAGTAAAACAGTAATTGCGTCTTTGCCTCTGACCATAATGTTGAAATACCACTTCTTGAAAGATATACTTATTTAATATATATTGCAGTGAAAATTTTGATACCTAAAAAAAAAAAAAAAAAAGTAACCTAGAAAGCAGATCACTTTTCAAGAGTCACTAAGGCAAAAGGTCACTAACGGTTGTTACGGAAAGTAAGTACCTACATATGTTTGTGTTTCTGTCTGTATAATTCATAACTCCATTAAGCGAAGAAGAGGTAACAATTTGTAAGATGAAATGTTATACTTGGATTTAGAGAAAAAAATAGCATGAGACTATTTGGGGAGCTGAACATTTTTCCACTCGTCTGATACCTTCTTCTAATGCTTTTCATTTTTCAACTTTCAGTTTTTGAAACTGTGTTACATCTTATGCAGTGGCAAAAAGTCCTCAAAGGATGGTGGGTAAGCCATAGAATGCTGTACTCATCACTGAGTCTCCATTCAGAGGACAATCCTTAAAGAAATAATGAGGAAACCATTTTATTCATTCTGTAACTCATGGAACAGTAAATATCTTGAAGTAGACTCCTCTACCTATCAAAAGAAATTTTTCATTATCAAAACTAAATATGTGTACCTAATATTTCACAAATGTTTATCCAGATGCCAATAAATATCCTTAATTCTTAGATTGACCAAAAAAATACAACAAACCTAGATTATCGAGCTATAAGACACTAAAATATAACTTTGCATTATACTAAATATAATACAGTTATATGCCCCTTAACAATGAGCATATGTTCCCAAAAAAGCATCATGCGCAATTTTGTCATTGTGAAAACACCATAGAGTATCCTTAAGCCCAAACCTAGAGAGTATAGCCTACTGCATACCTAGATTGTATGGTACAGCTTTTTGCTCCTAGGCTACAAACCTGTAGCATGTTAGTATACTGAATACCAGAGGCAACTGTAGCCAAATGGCAGATATTGGTGTAGCTAAACATAAAAAGGTACCGTAAAAAATACAGCACAAAAGATTTTTTTTTAATGGCACTCCTATACAGGACCCTTACCATGAATGCAGCTTGCAGAATTGGAAGTTGCCTTGGTGAGTCCCAGTTAGTGAGTGGTGAGTGAACGTGAAATCCTAGGACATTACTGCACACTACTCTAAACTTCATAAACTAACCATACACGTAAGCTATACTAAATTTATTTTTAAAATTGTTCTACCTTCAAAATAAATTAATCTGATTACTATAACTTTTTTACTTCATCAAGGTTTTAATTTTTTTTTAACTTTTTGGCTCTTGTAATAACACAGCTTAAAAAGCAAACACATTGTACAGCTATAATATAAAAATATTTTCTTTTAACTTTATTCTATAATTGTTTTAAATTTTCAGTATTTATTTTATTTTTTAAACTTTTTTGTAAAAACTAAGACACAAACACACACATTAGCCTAGGCCTACACAGGGTCAGGATCGTCAGTGTCACTGTCATCCACCTCCGCATCCTGTGCCACTGGAAGGCCTTCAGGGCAGTCACACACACGGAGCTGTCACCTCCTGGGATAACAATGCCTTCTTCTGAAATACCTCCTAAAGGACCTGCCTGAGGCTGTTTTACAGTTAACTATTTTAATAAGTAGAAAGAGTACACTCTAAATTATTGATCAGTAGTTTATAAAGAAACCAGTAACACAGTCATTTATTATTCAGTATTATGTACAGTATATAATTTTATATGCTGGCCTTTTACACAACTGGCAACACAGTAGGTTTGTTTACACCAGCATCACTATGAACACATGAGTAATGTAATACTTTGCTATGGTGGCAATGACATCACCAGATATTGAAATTTTTTAGCTCCATCATAAACTTATGGTATCACCATGGTATATGCAGTCCATCATTGACCAAAACATCACTCTATGGCACTTGACTGCATAATATACTGTAACTTTGATAACCCAGAGGTGTTATATGATCTTGCATTGTGTCTGAGTCATTATGTGTGTTACTGATTAGAGGGCTTTAATTTAGATGTGAAAGTTTTAGGGGACTGGGTTAAAGCCAAAATGATCCTATGACATATTCTTTATGTTGCCATTTGAAGAAGAAAAATCACTGCTTGTTTACTTGCCATCTATGTTACTTATGAAAATTTAGACTAAAATATGCCAGGATAACTTTCCCAATTATTTATAATTACTACGGATTTTGATTCTAAATAAAGGATGGCTTGCTTTTACTGGGCATGGTAGTAATACTTAGTTACATAATATGAACTGTTCTCACAAAATCTCACAGTTCACAAAAATTAACTTTACTACCTAGCATTTATTACTTCAAAATATTTTATAGGATCAAGTGTAATTACTATATGCTGCACAGAGTAATAAAGATCTATGTAAAGCAAAGAGAAGGAAGAATTATTATAAGAAAGAATGATGTACAAACTACTTAGATGCTTAGAGTGGAAAAGCAGTTAACTATTTTTATGGTGCTGAAATAATATTTTTTTTTATTATCACCTTCCATTTCAATAGCACATTCCAATTACACATTTTCTGTACCTTCTGCAACTATACTTAAAATATTTAATTATCTTAGTATGCTTGCTCATAAAAATGAATTGTAATTATAAATTCTTCATCACGTATGCCTTTAGTAGTAGAACTTCTCGTAGAACACCAAAACACATTTCATAATAATTACCTGATGCTTTTAAATTTTTCAACATATCAAAAAAATTTTTTTCAATATATTTAAAACAAACACAGTATGTGTTAGCTGTAGTTAGGACATAAATACGTAAATATTATAGAATCAAACTCACGTTGATTTGAAAAACTGAAATGGCTGCATCTCTCTCTCTCCAAAGTAGAAAAGGCCACCTAATTTAAAAAATGCTTCTTTCTGTGACAGAATCAAATTTGAGAAGTTGTATCGGGCATGAGTTGCCAGTTATTCTTTACCTCTCATCCATTTCTCCCCCTGTTTTCTTTTGTCCTGCTCCAGGCCTCAGGAGACTGGTCCCCAACGATTTTATGACCCTAGATCTCTTGCACTCTGGCCACTATGTTCAGGCCATGGGAGTCCCCAGTAGAAAATTGGGAGGTGAGGGAAGACAGAGAGCACACTACTTCTTCTTTGGTGTTCCAGAAGCCACAAGTCCAGTCTAAAATTTTAAATATAACCTAAAATTTTTAAAGTGTCAGGCTTTGGTAATATTCAGTGATGTTGATCCTTCTTTTACCTCCAGCCTTCTAACAGTTTCCAGCTGTTGCTAATCTCTGTATGCCTCAACAAACATTCAACATGTATTCCCTTTATACTTCATTTATTAAATTCCCACCAGAATTCTGGATACACATGCTGTCTGTTTCCTGATTGGCAAGTGGAGACTATAACTGGGGAGTGTCTAGGTAATTTCGACTGTAAATGCCCTACTACTTCAAGGCTCTCTTCATCTCCCAGGTTGCCTTTTAGTTACAGATGCAAATGTTGCTCTGCTAAATACAAGGTGGAAAATATTGTCTTTATAATCATCAGGGCATTTTTAATTGGGAACTAGGTAAATCTTACACATCCTCTGAAGCAAAGTTATGCATTAAAAAATCAAAGTTAAAGTAGTGCATGGTGGCTCATGCCTGTAATCCCAGCACTGGGAGGCCAAAGCGTGCAGATCACAATGTCAAGACATCGAAACCATCATGGCCAACATGGTGAAACCCCATCTCTACTAAAAAAATAAAATTAAAATATAAAAAAATTAGCTTGGTGTGGTGGCAGGCATCTGTAGTCCCAGCTACTCGGGAGGCTAAGGCAGGAGAATAGCTTGAACCTGGGAGGCGGAGGTTGCAGTGAGCTGAGAT
>NW_016107320.1:535572-539194 GCF_001604975.1 Cebus imitator | reverse complement strand
AAAAAAAAAAAAAAAAAAAAAATCAAAGTTAGAGGAAAAACACAGAGGGAAGGGCAGGGCTTGAAGTCTGCCTTCTGCAGGATGTGCCTGAAGATTTCCACTGAAGAATTAATAACAGTAGATTTTTACTGAAGAGCCAGACAAAGCTCTGAGGTTTCACTAGAAATGTATGAGAATTACAAACCATATTGGTTTTTTGACATAATTGGTTCCATCAAAATAGTAAAAGCTGCTGTAACAGAAAAATGTGCCATGTTCACCATGAAGTTTTACGTACTCATTGAGTTACCACCAGATATCTAGTTTAACTTATGTGTATGTGCCTACTAGTTTACTCTTTTTTCTTATCTACTCACTTGATGGATGAGAAATCTATTACCTCAATATCTTTATCTGTATCTGTCTAGCCATGTATGTCTTCTTCAAGAAGGGCAAATGAGAAAAAAAAAAAAAAAAAAAGAGAGAAGAGAAACAGGACTACGATCTTGGACAGCACAGAATACATCCTCTTCAATCACTGCAGCAAGTTCTGTTGGACCATACTGCTTGAGACGTCCTGAAGACTACATGAAGGTATAATTGCATACTCGGATAGATTATAGATATTTAGGGTTATTTATGGTAAGATGAAATAATTTAAAGCCTTAAGATCTACAATGTGGTTAATGATCATTTCTGGCTACTGTAACTTTGTATTTAAAATGCATTACTTATGAATACATCAAACACATTGTATTTTTTAGCTTTTCTTTCTGTTAAAACAAAGCCCCAAATAATACTGATTTAAGCTGCACAGAAGTTAATTTCCCTCACATGTAGAAGTCCAAAGAAAAATAGTCTCCAAGTATAACACTTATATAAATGCTGGCTCCAGTCAGGGATTAAGCACTTTTCCTCAAACCAGATTTCCATTCATGATCTACTCTTAAATGTAAAAACTTTAATCAGTATTTTCTTTTCCCGAAATGAAAGAAAGGTAGAATTTGTCAAAGGATGGTGATCACAGTCCTTTCTAAATAAAAATCATCAGGATATATAAAGCATTACCCTTGGAGCTTTGAAATGATATCTATTTGTTGATTCACATATCATAATTTATCTCCAAAAGATGGCATTAAAATTGTACCCTATGAAACACCCTGTACTATTCAAAGTTGCAGAAGGTAAGTAATCAATAAATATTATTGAGTGCATGAAGGGTGTTTTACTTAATTTGAATACCAGCTGATTTCAATCAGAAATAACAATTAAATAAGACTTTTGTCTATCATTAGTGAGACAAAAAAAATCTACAACAGTGATTTTGCCCAAAGTATTAACCCTGAACAGTTGTTTTTCAGCTAGTAAGTTTTTAAGCATTTAAGTAGATTTTACTGGCTCTATTGTCTAGTATTCAACAGCTTTGCCTCTGAATGAGTTTTTACATGAGATAATCATTTTTTTCATAATTTAATGTCAGCTGAGTGAAGATCTTTCTGTTGCTGATAGTAGAAACCACCCTAACTCATATAAAGGATTATGTCCAATGATTTCCAGAAAGTAGCATAAATCAGCCAATAAGAGGTTTTAAATTAATGTTTAAAAAGAAGGCAATTTTGTTTATTTAGCTCTACTAGCTGATTCTTGAATTAAGCCCAAGTATTCTTTACTATTTATTTAAGTAAATAAACCCACTTATGGTAACTGTACAATACTTCCTTTCAACTCTCTTTTCCCTCCTCACCATTACATTCCAAATGAACTTCATATTTATGTTTAAGGCAATGCTTCTGACAGAAAATGGTTATACAATTCAAAGAAACTCATGAATTTACTTAAAGAATTGGTGCTTTTTCATCTTATTTCCTAGAAATATGAACACATGTGCATGGTAATGCACGTTTTAGAAGAGAAGACATATTTTTAGAACAGGATAGTTTTAAAAAAGAAGGGTATACTCCCCAGACACATGGTTATAATACAAAATTAAATTTGATGGGATTTTGGGATATCTTATTTTTAGTGAAGTGTATCTCTTTTACTGCATGAGTTAAATTATTGTGAACAGTATTCATTACAGTGCTTCATAGTAAGGAAACTCAAAATCACATAAATAACTTTTTATTATCATAGTAACTCTTAGGCACATTTCTCCTTCACCTTAGCTTCCTTCCCCCAAGATCAAAACCAATAACTTATTGACTTAAAAAACAAAAATATCATTTCAATTTCTAAATATCAAGATAACTATAGCCTTAAGGTTTTTCTTAAAAAAATAAGCTCTTGGTGAGTTTGATTATGGAATATTATGAGAGAAAAGATTTTTTTCTAATTCAAATGTTATATCTAAATATAGCATTTAAATGCCAAGTAAACTATGTGAATTAATTTATTTTATAAAACAAAGATAAACTCACCAAATATTATTTATGAAAATGATTAAGAATTAGGAGCAAATATATCTGTTGGTGTGGTGACTGGGGGGGGTGTATGATATGCATATTTGTGTATGATATAATTTTATTTTATTTAAAAGTTTATATAACAACTTACATATTACTCTTTATGGAAACATATATTAATCTCTGGACATTTAATTTTACTCATGTCTACATAGTAATTTTCCAATGGATTCAAATATGAAGTGGGATTTCTACAAGTCAAATGAAATAAATGCAAAGAATAGGCACAAGGAAAATTAGTGTGATCAGCAGATTACATGTTCTCTTTTGCATTCCTATGAGCTTATAAATTGAATTAGCTCCTAGAGTATCTGTTCCTTGAGGAATTGTTCTGTATAGACGTATTTCCTAGTATATTTTAAAATATCTCTCTCAGTTAATCTACAGATCTACATTAGCTGAAAATGTAAACATAGAATTGGCAGATGCTAGTGTAAGAAATCAGTTTCACTGGGGAAAATTTTTGTCTTCGTCTTTCCAGTTGGTAGTCATGAAATGTGCTGACATTGTTTTGTTTTGTTTTCACCAACTGACATGATTCATTTAACATTTCCTACAAAGAATATCTCTAAATACTAAAAACATTTACCAAGTAAAAGTCCTGTTGTGCTTGTTTTAAGAAATGGATAAGGATCATTTGTATTTAGCAGAATTTATTTGCATAGAAACAATTAACATGTTAAAGTTTTTCAATCTGTCATTTTCACAGGAAGAACAATAAATACACACGCTGCAATTGTATCTGCATTCTTATTTGCTTCCTTTAATACATGCATTGTCGTGCTATATCAGGATATGTTGATTTGAAAGAAAGAAAGGAAAGGAAGAAGGAAGGAAAAGGAGAGGGAGGGAGGGTAAATGGAAAATAGTGTGGAAAGAAAGAATCTCCAAAATAATATGACAAAATCTACTCTTTTCTGCAACAGTTCCACTTTGACATTCATCCTCCATTCACTTAATAAATAAAAATTTATTAAGTATCACGAAAATAATATAGATATGCTCACAGAAACAGAAGAAAATATAAAACTATTAAGAGCTTGGCACACAGTAGGCAATCCACAAATATTTGTGTTTTTTAAGAGATTCAGGAAGATGGCCATACTTTTACTATAATGATTTTGTTTATATATCTATCTACATTTCCTTCAGTTTAGAAGTAAGAATTTTATATGAAACCC
>NW_016107320.1:528612-535447 GCF_001604975.1 Cebus imitator | reverse complement strand
AAAAAAAAAAAAAAAAAAAGAATAAACAAATTTGGAAGGTAAATTTTGTCAGAGAGTAAAGAGAATTTACAGCAGTTTGACCAAGGTCTCTACAATGACCTTTATTTATTTATTACATTAATATGTTTATTGTACAAAAGCAAACGTATGTTTTCTCTAGAGGAATCATGACCTGAGAAATTTTTTTTTTAACCACCTCCCCCAAATGGTCATTGTCACTTTTTGTAAAGAAAGCTTTCCATCCAAAAGCTTGCCTGGTACCCAAATCAAGACAGTCAAACAACAGTCCTGCCATTCATTTCCTATCACGCTCAAGGGACTCTTTGTGTACAGTTATCATTTCAAAATACTTCACGATGACATTGATGCATTTTTATTTCTTTTATTTTTTTTTTCTTTTTTAAGACAGAGTCTCACTCTGTTGCCCAGACTAGAGTGCAGTGACAGTTTCCCAGATCTCGGGTCACAGCAACCTCTGCCTCCCGGGCCCAAGTCATCTTCACACCTCAGCCTTCCAACTACCTGGGACTACAGGTACGTACCAGTATTGCCAGCTATTTTTTTTTTTTTTTTCAATTTTTAGTAGAGAAGGGCTTTCACCATGTTACCTAGGCTGGTCTCAAACTCCTGACCTCAGGGGATCTGCCTGCCTTGCCTTCTCAAACTTCTGGGATTACAAGCATGAGCCACCACGCCCAACCCAGACCTTGATGCATGTTTTCAAGAAAGACTCCCTGCCATATTCAGAAATCTCTTTATTTCATTTTCTCCTTGTCTTCTCCTTGATTTTCTTTGTTTCACAGTCTAAAAGCCTCACCTTGGTATTTCAGATCCATAATAACCTAGTTTTAACATGTTGTCTACCATTCTTTCTTGCCACTTTCCACCAAACCTGATTTTTATCATCCAATTCTGCATATGCCGGGCACCTTCACAAACCCATGATTTGATGCCTGCTCTTCCTGAAATTCTCCTCTGTGCTCTCAATCCCTACTCTTACCATCATATCGCCAACAGCAAGATCCTTGGCTCATTTATTTTTATATCCCTTATGGTATAGCTTGTTCTGCCCTTAAGTAACCCTGATACCAAGGTGCCATCATCTTCATAGAACAACCTATGTATATTATTTGTAAACAAATCAGGAAAGATGAAATGAAAGGATAATTAACTCACTTATTCATTCATTCTTTCATTCATTCATCCATCCATCCAATATGTATTTTGCACATACTGTGCACTAGGCTTGACACAGCTCAGAAAGAGACAGTCCTAGCCCTCATGTGACAGTCTAATCAGAGAAGTAGGCAAGTAAATCAAAGATTAGAAATCAGACACTGTGGTGTACTTACAATAAAGCTTTCTTGAAAGAGTGGCCCAGCGACTTGTTTCAAAAGTCAGAGTTCTTTCAGCACATAAGAATGATGCAAATATACAGGTTAATATTATTCACATGTTTTTCAGATAGTTTCAGAGCCTTCGAATTTTTTTTTACATAAACTCTTATTTAAAATTGGGGGTGGGGCGGGGCAGGGTTCAGTTTGTCAGCAATCAAAAACTTGTTTTGGAGCCAAGAAACTATCAACGAAGGTTTGCAGTTTTGTAAAACGTCTTCTTTAGTAACTGAAAAATGAGAAATAGTGTTTCCAAAACTCGTTTGCAGCAGCTAAGTGACTACTCTTTCCTTAATTCAATCGTGGTTGGAAAAGGTATACAATTAGTTCTTCCAACTTTTAAGTGACTTGGAAATAATTACTTTTCTCAAGAGTGGTCTATCTTTGGATTCTGCTGTTCAATGACCTAATGTGATTCCAGTCATTTTACTATTATAATATATAATGTTCTAATATAAAAATCAAGAATACAGTGTCAAAAAATAAAAATCCCAAATATACTTTAATATAACAATAGTAACTATAATCTAGATCAATTAAAAACCTTAATAATTATGCAGGGCATATAAAAAAAATCCAACTAAAACCCTTTGGGCTTATTTGCTCTAGATTATTATTGCCATAATTTTCATCAATGAATTACTAGGATCTAAATATAATTATGTATATTGTTCAAGACTGAAAAATTCTAAATTTTCTCATGATCCAGTCTGTATTCAATGTATTTATTATCTAAAGGAAAATATTTTTTATTCATTTCATATTTGCAAGCATACCTAGCTGAGGCAGGTAAACTTGTCATAACAAATGATGTGGAAAATATATTTGACCAAGTTGAACATCACTGCTTAAGAGATTTATACTGAACTATAAACTTGGGAATGTTAAATACTATTTAACCCTGAAAACAATTTAAGATTTTAAAGGTTTTAAAGAAAATCTTATTATTTTTAAACCAGGCATGTTAGGTCTCAAATTCTCCTCAAATAACATATCTCCATTAACCCATCATTGGTTTTGAAAACATTTAAGTCATCAATCACTATATGAAAGTATGGGATGTATAATGTAGGGAAAACAGACAATAAAAAATATAAAAATAATACTTAGGAAATTCCTCATAGGAGCTTTAGATGTAGAGATAAAGCATGTACAAATAATATCTTAGGAATAAAAGAAGTTGAAAAAGTATTGTTATATTTCAGAAAAGTGAGTGAAGTCTTTGTTTAAACTTCAGCTGAGTCTTACCTATTTAATTACACAAAATGACTCTAACATATTAAAGGTAAAACAACCCAGAAGAAAAATATTAAACTTTCACCTCCCCATGCTTAAGGGCTCAGATTGCTGGATTTGAGATTTAGCTCTCATTATACAACCCTGGGCCAGAATGAATCTCAGTTTTCTCATCTGTAAGAATTGCACAAAAGTAGTACCTACATCAAAGGAATGTGGTAAAGATTAAATGAGTTATATATAGCACTTCATAATTAGTCAACTATTATATTCTCAGTGCTTTTAATTCTGTTATGATAACCCCTCCCCCAGTAATGGCAATATTCTTACACTAAAATACTATTGGCTTTTGTACTATTTCTTCATTCATGTAAAATTTTGTTCCTGAATCCCCTGCCTGTGCAGATAGTTGCCCTGGTGACATTCTTTTATTCCTTTCAACAGCCCAAATCCCTGAAGATGCTGTAAACACAGCTTTAGCTACTTCAGAACATTGTTTTGATGAGTAATGTGGAAAGAAATTTTAAGCATGCATACTAATTTTTCTTAAAATATACCTGAATTTTAAAATCAGCTTACAAAATGCTGGAATATAACAGTTTGTTTAGTTTTTGTACATCAAAGAGGCTAGAAAAACTATATTGAAAAAAGAATCACATCAGTTATTAAAATATTTTCTAGTCATAGTAACTGAGCATCAGTTGAAAATACTCATTCTTTATGCTCTTCCACAACTTTGAAATTTGGATTCCAAATATTTAGTATTTGGAGGGATAGCCACTAATGACTAATTCAAAGTCTCTTACTGGTTTACTTGGCATCAATGCCAAACTCATCAACAGATTCCATATACCATCCATAAAACAAACCACCTTCACAACCATCAAATTCTATGATAAGCTGTACAACTCCTAAAATTATCATTTCCACTCAAGTCTTCTGCTCCATTGCCATTAAATTGAGAAAGAATTTTGAGCTGCTTTGAGAAAATTCTGACTTGTGCATTCTAGTGGTTTCTCATTCCAAGAAAGCAAAAGCAGCCTAATCAGTTTTGTTTTAAGTTAGATATATAGAGAAAAAAAGAACTTTTTAAGAAATGTACTGAACTAAAGATTCCCAGACAAAGACGTAGATTCAAACCAAATACCATTTTAAAGTGACATCACAAA
Organism: Cebus imitator; assembly: GCF_001604975.1. Taxonomy (NCBI): domain Eukaryota; kingdom Metazoa; phylum Chordata; class Mammalia; order Primates; family Cebidae; genus Cebus; species Cebus imitator. Next base: position 531,648 of record NW_016107320.1, on the reverse strand, counting down.
TGACATACTTTGCCCATTTAGTGGAGATGATTTAATGAGCACTGCTGAAATTTTGCCACTTATAATTGTTAAATACTGGTAGTGGAGGTGGAAATGGGGGTACAGTTGTCTGGAGCTTAAATCACATAAGTAAGAGCAATAAAAACACATGACCGGAAAGGCTAATATCCTTTGAGCAAGTCTCCTGATTCTAATAGTTTAATGTATTATTTCTCTAAGTTTTCAATGTGACTATGATAATAGCATTCACAGAAGACATTTGGTAGAGGAATATAATTATCAGAAATATGGAAGATTGCTTGAATATATCATTGAATATAATCTTAGGCTAGCCAAGAATTCTAAAGCATTTAGGTAGAAAACATTCATGAAGACATTTTCATAACAGTTGCACATTAAATTATTGATAAACTTGGATTATTTATTTTAATATCGAGTATTTTCTATATGTTAATCTGTGTTTTAAGCAGTGATTAAATGATTAAAAATTTATTTAATCCTTGTAACAGCTCTAAACAGTAGGTACTATCAAATGGTACTTTACAGATGAAAAATAACAAAAACCAACAACAACAATAAAACCTCACACACAAAGGAGTGAAATAAATTACCAATGCTGACAACCAAGAGATGGTAGAATAAAGAATTTGAACTGAGGCAGTCATATTTCTGGTGCCCATATTTCCAAGCACTGTTCTCTTACAACTGCAATTTCTTAACATTCTCTGCAATCCTATTTCAGGTTGAAATATTAGAAGCTAGTGTTAAATTGTAACAAATCTACAGAATACTTCAATATATAAAAATATAATTTTTCACAGGTGGCACCATTAGGCTTTATGTAATCAACAATTTAGCTAAAGCAGAAAATCATAAACCAAGGTCTATTTATTTTTTGCATTTATGACCAGGGACCTCATTTTGAGGCAAAATATGACCAATTACCTTCAAATCACTACATCTCCAACACATTCTAATCTTAATATCCTAGTAATTAAAAGCTGGGCAAATTCTCAGTGGCATTCTTCTACCCTATAACTAGCCAATGTAACTTGTCAGAGTATATGTTTTCTAAGTTGACACTTACACAAAAACATTTTTTCTTAATAGAGCTTAAGACAAACATAGAGTTACTTATCTTTAAATAAATATAGTTGACAAGTAGTTTTAGTACTTCTTATACAATGGGCTAATTGCCTGAAATAGTCCTGAAATTTATTTAAAAAATGAATATGTCACTTTACCTTGCAAAAAGGACTTTGCAGATGTCATTAAACACTGCAATAATTTCCCCACCATTAGGCACTGAGTTGGGGAAATTATTGTGGATTATCCAAGTGGGCCAATGGAATCATAAGCGTTCTAATAAAAGGGATGCAAGAAGATCAGAGTCAGAAAGAGGAAATGTAAGGATGGGGAAGTAGAAGTGAGACACAGAGAGAGAGAAAGGGAGAGAGATCTGATGATGCTACCCTGCTGGCTTTGAAGATGGAGGGGAGCCATAAACCTGGGAGCCAAGGCAGCCTTTAGAAGTTAGAAAAGGTAAGGAAACATATTCTCCATTAGAGATTTCAGAATGTAGCCCTGCTGACAACCTGATTTTAGCCAAATGAAACTCATTCTGGACTTCTGACCTCCCAACCTATATGCTTGAGTTGTTTTAAGCAGTTAAGTTTGTGATAATTTGTCTCAGCAGCAACAGGACACTAACACATTGGCAAAGTATCTAGAACATAGGATACCATTTTTAAAGAGGAAATGTTGAAAAAAATGACTGAGCATTTATTTTAGCATAAAATTCCCATCTTAGCATCCATTCCCATCCAAAACAACCCTATAAATCTTGTTATTTTAGTATCCATTCCCATCCAAAACAACCCTATAAATACTACAGAGAGATCCATAAATCAAGATTGTCTTTTCTGATGAACTAATAAGAACATTTACACTCTGAAAACTGTAATACAGTCTCTCATGTAAGTCTGATCTAGATCCCACTTCTTGTGCTGTCCTACAAATCAATTTCTGGGTACCCTGCGGTTTCCTTGGCCCAATATAAAAATTCTTTACTGGGAGACCTGTGTCCTCCTGCCAGCGTCATTAATCTTTGAAGATGATATGCAGGACCTATGTACGGATTACTCATGTGGAATGATGGAATGTTCAGCTACTGTGTCTGAAGGCTCTCCTTCCCACTGCCAAATGCTTGCTGCTGGCTCTGTTTGTTGATGCAGGGATGGATTTGTTTGTGGTCTTAACCCTTGGCAAGCTCATACTCATGCCCATCTTGCAGCTCTCTCTAACCTGAGCAACCTTTTGTCTCCTGCAACTTTGTTTCTTGCTGTCATCAGCCTCCTCTTTGACAATGCTAAAATGATGGGTTAAATTTTTATCCCTTTGATGACAAGAGTCCATGCCTGATTGGAGCTCAAATTCCATTGGTGTGCCACTCCAGTGAAATGCTTCTGTAAGGCAACTAAATGTCTCTCTGCAGGATTACTCTGAAATGTTGCTGTTTGGTACATTCAAGTATAATGCTGAGTCTTATGACAACTCATTTTTCATCTAAAAAAAAAATCTTACCTCCCACATTTCAGTGTGAATTTATAACAAGTCATTTAAACTTTATGTTTATAGTAAATGAGACTCAACACAAGCTAATAGCTAGTCTTTATAAATTTATAATGGATTTTATATATTCTTAGGCTTAGCATTTTTTAAATGCAGAAATTCTCCCAAATGCCACCTTTTAAATAAATAAATCATAAATCAGATGCCTCTGTTTTAAATACAAAGAGGTAGTTATTTTCTTAACGCAAAATTTGTTTAGCTCAAAACTAGATTTGACAATCTCCTGTTGTCTCCATTTAGCTCAAGAAATGTTTCCAAATGGCTCCCAAATATTTAAAGAAAAAGTCGCGGCCGGGCGCGGTGGCTTAAGCCTGTAATCCCAGCACTTTGGGAGGCCGAGGCGGGTGGATCACGAGGTCAAGAGATCGAGACCATCCTGGTCAACATGGTGAAACCCCGTCTCTA
>NW_016107320.1:498617-528457 GCF_001604975.1 Cebus imitator | reverse complement strand
AGAAAAGAAAAAGTCGCTTTAAATTGTTTTAAATATCTATATCTAAGATTATATGTATGATATATACATATATCATGCAGCACTATTGCGAGTGACTAGGTGAAGAAAGCACATGCATATCAAAATACCCCAGTGAAAATGTGCAAGCGTCCAAAGTCCAAAAAGCTTAGGAATCATTCATGAAAGCTAGAATGCATAAAATGTTATTATCTTTCCAGTGAGAAGAATATGATAACATAGGGACATTTATTTTACTCCACTATGTTAAAACCAATATTGTATTAGATCAGGGATGTTAATACTTGCCAAACTTTTATTTAACTAGGACTACAGAAGAAACCGCACCCAACATGTAGTAACTACAAAAAGTCAAATTCCTTATTTCCCATAATTCTTTGGGTTGCAGGGGTTCCTTTGCTGGTGGTGCCTGGGCTCACTCAGGTCGCTGCATTCAACTGCAAGGTGAGAGAGGCTGGTAGGTCCAAGCCCCACAGTTGTTGCTGGTTAGTAGCTGGAGCCCATTTGTTTTTCTTCATGTGACCTCTTATCCTCTAGCAGGACAGACTGTGTTACTTCCATGGTGGTCTCAGAGCAGTATTCCCAGAGTATAATGAAAGAAGCTACAAGGTCTCTTGAAGCCCAGACTCACAATTGACACTATGTCATTTTTACCACAATCTACTAGTCAAAGCAAGACACAAAGCCAGCCCCGATTCAAGGGTAGGGAGACAGACTTAACCTCTTCGTGGGAGGAGCCAGAAAATATCACAGCTGCATTGTTCCGTCTACCACACACGGTGTGCCTCAACCCTGTGAGGTGTCTTTATTTTTTAACAACCCTGTTACTGTCTGAGCACAGAGTGAAAGATAAACCTCGAATTAGCATTTAAATTAGTGTCAACATGAACAATTTCTTTTTTCTGTTCTTCAGAATTGATATTACCTATTTTGAAGAAAAAGAGAAAGGATATAACATCTTCACAAAAAGATAAGTTTCATTTCAGAATGTGGCAGGAAAAATACCAAAGAGTTTACATTTTTGAAAGCATAAATTGAAGGCATAATATCATGAAAATAAGAAGGTGGTATAGGAAGCAATGGTATCTTCCCAGATAGAATTCTCAGTTGCAAATAATAGAAGCTGAAGCAAAAAGGAAATTTATTGGAGGAACATTAGCTCACAGAATCAGTGAAAATGTGGGTAAATTAAGGTTGAAAATCAGACATGAATCAAGAAATGGTAGGTCACCAAAATCACAACAGAGCTGTACTTAAGACCCAGCGGGCATCCTAAACACATTGCTAGATTCTGAGGGCCCTGCCTCAAAAAAAGGGGGAGGCAGGGCCTAAAAATAGCCAGTGATTATTAGAATTTCCTTCAATATAAATATTATACTGCAGTTACATTTGATTATTTGCCAATTGTTATTTCACCTGAACTTTTAGATAGTAAATTACACACACACATATACACAAATATATTTACATTATATATGTATATATCATACATATACACATATATCATACACATATATTCATATATATACATATACACATATACACATAATACATGCCATATTTACATTATATGTATATATAATGTAACATGGTACACATTACAATAAGATACTTTATATATTATATAATGTATATTACATAATGTAACATGATACATATTATGATACATATACACTAAAATAACATGATACATTATATATAAGTGTATATATAATATAAATATGATATTTATTATGATTTATAACTACTGATACATTTGTGTGTGTAGAAAGAAACAGACTGTATATATTAATCTATAAACATTTTAACATTGTTCAGTGGACTGATTAAAAATGTAAAGCTAAGAACGTATAGCTAAAAATCTTAACCTATTTGCATTTTTACACCAAAATATGATTTTATATTCAACTATGAACGAGAGATCAGTTATGCTATTCATTGAACTCAAATTTTATATCTCAACAAGTGAAAACATCAAATTAAGTTTCTCATAAGTATCTTATATAATAAATATGCATATTAAATTTCACAGGGCCTTTAGGGTATCTTTATTCTAGTCTATCATATGCTACTCATTCCAATAAAAAGCTATTGAAAATTCAGGTTAGGAAATGAAAGTTTTTAAAAGTAACACATCAATCTGGGGTAATTCTTTCATGCATGATCTTGCGAAACAGATTTGTTATGCTTTAGAGTAAAGAAGAATTCAAATTAATGCAGAATATCAAGTAGCTAAAACTCTTATTTGTTAAATGTATGCTCTAAAAATATTATCATAATACAATCCTGAATAACAATAGTAACAATAACAACAGCTATATTAAGGGTTATTATTTACTGTGAGGCTACAAGGTGCCAGCCTTTTGCATAGCTAAATACTTGGGCATAGCTAAATACACAATATTGAACATGGGGCAATCACCTAGCTCAATGTTGCACAGCTAAGTTACAGAGGTTCGAGAGTTCAAGCCCCACAGGACAGTACAGCTTATTTTCCACACTTCTGTGCTTTCTTGTCAAGGAAATCAATCTCAAATCAGATTTAAGTATCAAGGAAAAGCATAGGTTTGCAGGCTAAAGGAAGAGCTCCACAAAGTACAATTTATTTGATTCAATGTTGTTTAATTCTTAAATTCATAAAGTAACTGAAATTTTATCTTGTAAATTCTACCCTATGAGAGTATTAATACAATGATTGGTTTAAAAGATATTCTGGCCAGGCACGGTGACTCACGTCTGTAATCCCAGCACTTTGGAAGTCCAAGGTAGGCCAATCACAAGGTCAGGAGTTCGAGATCAGCCTGGCCAACATGGTGAAACCCCATCTCTATTAAATATACAAAAAATTAGCCAGGCATGGTTGCACACGCCTGTTATCCCAGCTACTCTGGAGGTTGAGAAAGGAGAATTACTTTAACCCAGTAGGTGGAGGTTGTGAAGAGTGGAGATCACACCATTGCACTCCAGCCTGGGCAACACAGCAAGACTCCATCCCCTCCAAAAAAGAAAAGAAATTTATGATTTTCCTCTGCTGAAACTAGGTACTAAAACATCATAAAATTTTAGAAACTTCAATTTCAGATAGAAATGATACCCAACATTCTGAAACTTTGACAGAACTTGGAATTACATTTCATTTTCATTCATTCTTTCTTTCCTCTTATCTTCATTAATTTAACAAATGTTTCTTGAATGACTGCCATGTGTAACCACATTGCTAGTCTTTTAAAAAATGTCTGTGATGTCAGTGATAGCAGAAAACAGCAAAAATCTGAAGCTCACTTTCAGTCTAGACCATACAAGCAATTCCCTCAATGATTAAAGTAATTTAATCCCCCATTAAATACAGAATTTATTTTTGTCTAATGTTTAATTTTTTTAATCTTTTAAATTTGTGTAATAAAGTTGAGCAATACCATTACTTATGAGATTCGAATGATCCATGTGTTCTCAAAGTCACTGTCACTCTGCAATACTCCAGAGTTATAAGTAATTATGATTTTTAGCCAGGAGGCAAAGCATGAAGGAAATTGTGGCTTTCATTTATGGTTAGAAAGTAAATTAATAGATCATCTTTAAAAATAAGAAATAAACCAGCTGATACCCTCTACAGTCAAGAACCTATAAATTCAGTTTGCTAACACCTGTCGAAAATATCAAAGTAGAAATTAATAATTACTATATGAACTATTGGCCAGGGAAACTAAGGATATACTTTGATTCAGGAAAATGAACCTCAATTAAAAATAAATTATAGTTATGAAACCTATACTGTATTAAATATTTGGTGAAAAAAAAGTTCTTGTTGAATTGGGCAGAATAGGACAAGTGTTTATTAAGTGCATTACTTTCTTTTTCTCTAACCAACCACACTCACAACCTCATGAAAATATAAGGGCCATTACAACAATAAATACTAGGATTCCTAGGAAAGAATGACAGCACCTTCAGATTCTATGGCACATTTGTTGTGGTCTATGCTTTCTTTTTTCTTGGTTCTGAAGGACACAAGTTACATATACAAATTTTGTTTGGGAAAATTATTTAACCAAAAGGGCCAACTCTGTAGAAATTTGTATCTCTTCACCTAAAGTAAACCATCTGGGTTTGCGCTCAGTGAGTTTCCTCAAGTTCTTGAACCAAATCTTCAAATCTAAAGTCAATTCTGAAGGCTTAAATACTGATTTACATCTATGGCTTCGGACTCATTAAAGCTCCAGATTTTAAATATATAAGAGCTAAATAAATTAGCCCTTGATATTTGGATCTAAACATTTGAATAGTTCAGTGAGAACCTCATTAGAATTCTATCAGGACTTCCTCAGCCCTTAGGTTTTCCATCTTGTTCCAGGCAATCACTGGTACCTCCTACAAGGTATCAAAAGATGATCTAGCTGTTCCACTGTGAAGACAAAATTAGACACAGCTGAGCTCCATGAATACTGACAGGAAATATGTAGAGCTACCTAAAGGAAGGTCGAGGGTAACATGGATGGCCTAAAGGTATAATATGATATTCACAAGAAATAACTATGAAACTAGGCTTTCCTATTGTCTCTTCCATCTCATGACTGTTTTAAGTAGTCATATCACCTTAAATCCTTTCTATAACATGAGTGAGAGACAGCCTGGGTGGTCAAAGAGCAAAACAGTCGGGGCCTGGTGGCTCACACTTGTAATCCCAGAACTTTGGGAGGCGGAGGCGGGCGGATCACGAGGTCTGGAGTTAGAGACAAACCTGGCCAACACAGTGAAAAGCCATCTGTACTAAAAATACAAAAATTAGCTGGGCCTGGTAGCAGGTGCCTGTAATCCCAGCTAGTTGGAGGGCTGAGGTAGGAGAATCACTTGAACCTGGGAGGTGGAGGTTGCACTGAGCCAAGATCGTGCCACTGTGCTCCAGCCTGGTTGACGGAGCTAGACTCCATCTCAAACGAAAAAAAAAAAAAAAAAAAAAAAAAAAAAAAAAAAAAAAAAAAAACTTGGCCAGGCATGATGGCTCATGCCTGTAATCCCAACACTTTCAGAGGCTGAGGCAGGTGGCTCATGAGGTCAGGAGTTCCAGACCAGCCTGAACAACATGGTGAAATCCCATCTCTACTAAAAAATACAAAAATTAGCTGGGTGTGGTGGCATGCACCTGTAGTCCCAGCTACTCAGGAGGCTGAGGCAGGAGAATCACTTGAATGCAGGAAGCAGAGGTTGCAGTGAGCCGAGATTACACCACTGCACTTTAGGCTGGGCGACAAAGTGAGATTTCCGCTAAAGAAAGACACAAAGAGAAAGGGAAAGAGAGAGAGAAAAAGAGAAAGAGAGAGAGAGATAGAGAGAGAAACATAGTAGGTCAGAAATGGAAGTTCTCTTGATAATATTTCTAAATTGTAGGAACTGTCGACATCGTTTAGAGATGAGGGAAATTAACAATCTAGGCCAAGACACAAAACCATGTCTGGCTGACCCAAAGTCCTTCTTAACCTGTCATACTCTGCCTCAGTTGTAATTCATTCCCAGAAATAATACTTGAATATCATAGGAATTCTAATCAAAACTCAAATTGAAATATACATTCTGGACGTTTCTAAACATTCTTTTCCTTTTGAATCTCTATTGTCAGTAAAAATAACAAACTTTCTCCCTTCCCCTACTCCCTAAGTGTCCCCAATCAGATCTGTTTTATTTTTTAAAACAGAGTCTCATTCTGTCACCCAGGCTGGTGTGCAGTGGTATGATCTTGGTTCACTGCAACCTCCACCTCCCAAGTTCAGGTGATTGTCCCACCTCAGCCTTAGAGTAGCTGGGACTACAGGCATGTGCCACCACATCTGGCTAACTTTTGTATTTTTAGTAAAGATGGAATGTCACCATGTTGGCCAGGTTGGTCTCAAACCCCTGACCTCAAGTGATCTGCCTGCCTCAGCCTCCCAAAGTTCTGGGATTACAGGCGTAAGCCTCCGCGCCAGGCCTAGATTCATTTTAAAGAGACTGGAATAGAAGATACACCAGGCATCCAACGATGACTCATAGTTTGCTTCATGTTTAGTGATCTGCAATTACATATAATCTTTGCAACAATCCAGCAAGGTAGAGCAAGTGTGTATGTCCTTTCACTTCACTGGCAAACAGCTATTGTTAGAAAATGTTAACTCATCAAAGGACACGATTAATAAATTTCAGTTCAGGACCAAGCCTTTACCTCTGTCACTGTTGGAATCATACTAATCACCTGTGTCCACACACTAATTCTGCATCTAGGCTTTCTGACAAGTACCATTCAATGGCTTGTGAAACTGCTACTCTGCCTCCCTCACCTCACAAGGAAAATCATGCTCAACCATTGTGATTACACAACTGAAAACAAACACATTGCAATTTATAGAAACTGACCTACCCCCACCTCTGGCTTTTTGGTAACGTACTTGAAAAGCAGAATACAGACATATGGAGCATTTTTCACAGCAACATCATGTATCTACCCTGACATCTCCCTTTTATTTTTTCAGTAAGGAAGAGTGACTATCTATATAAAAAAGATCAAGCCAATTCATTCAACAATACTTTAAAATATTCTTTTCATTTTCACTTATTGTGCTTCTAAAGGGTTTACCCATTAATGTAATTTCATTTCTTTCATTCTGATTTAAAATAATTAGAGATGTTTTTTCCTCTTGTTCCAGAAATTCAGCCACTCCTGATGCTCTTGTTGTCCATGTTAAGATCAGAAAAACAGTATTAAGTATTTTATCTGTATTGTCACTGGGAAAACAAAATCTACAGTGATGGGATTTTTATTTGGCTTCTCAATTATACCAGTGTCAGGTGTTGAGTGTACAAATCTCCTGATGCAACTGCAGTTTCATTATCAGGTTCAGCTCAAATAGAATATACCTGATTGATGTCAAACAAGATCTTGACTTTGTAAATTTAACTACGTGGCAAATAGCACACTGATTCTTCATGCAAATATCACAGGCAACTTAAAACCAAAACTGGTTTGGTTTAGAAGACTAAAATGATATTTTTAAAAAGAGAAATATGGTATTCATATATATCACATGGTTAATATAGCAAGCGATAAAAAACTGAGTGCAAAGAAAAAGGAGAATACATGAATAGCCAAGACCTCTTAAGGCCTACCATGTGGAAATTCATTTTAAAAAATATGTATGATTTAGCTGAAATATTACATATAATAGAGCCAGTGCTTCAGGATTAACAATCTCCTTTTCCATCAAAGGAAATATCCAAAAAATAACAATAAAATGATACAAAAATAAGTGAAATAACTGTAATTTTGCAGTTGAATTGCATAAATTTCCAAACAATTCAAACTGATTCATTTATTCTACTTTATGTGTTATATAGCTTTTGCCTCAAAATCAGTTTTTCTTTTTTAATAAAATGTAAAACATAAAATATTTCTCATCTTATTATTGGTTTATCTTTAGACGTATCACATATGAAGTAAGAAAAATTTTGTGGCAGCAATTAACTTTAGAAATTATGACCAATTATAGTAGCTATCTACTCCTAGCCTTAAACCACACTTCTTTTAATCATCCTACATCTCTTGAAAATTGATAGAACTTTTTATTTTCAATGGTAATAAACAGGCAATTGATCACCTTAAGATTGTTTCATAGTAATTATATAGAGTTGGAGCCACCAAGTACAGTAAACAATCTATAAATTCAGAAAGCCAAAGTCAAATAACATTTTCTCCAACTTAAAATTCAAATGTATGTGAAAGACTTTTATTTTAACAGTTATATGTGGAAGGAAATGCATGAGTTAAAGCTACTTTAGATAGAAATAGAAAAATAACATGAATTAAGTCCACATTATCTGTAATTGCATAGTTTTTACTTCAATTTTTATCACCTACCCACTGAAAAAACTATGCTTTCAGTCAAATTGGACAGTTTACTTTCTTCTTAAAAATGACTCAAAATTTTAGGCATTCTGCTTCACTGAAAATTGTGCATATCAGAAGCTAGCTTTCTTATGAAGTCTTTCCTCACCCAACTAGGGTCTTCCCTTCCTTTGCAATGCTCATAGAACTTTATGAGACACGATACAATAGACTCATCTCAAGTCCTGCCCTCTGTATAAAGCCCTTCCAGACTTCTTTGTGACCTTTCTTAAACACCCAGATAATATTAATCATCTCCCCATTTTATCTTAACTATAGCCCACATAACATCATATAATGATGTTTAAAACCTCCAGCATATAATTGTTTATCTACCACTCTGTCTCAAGAGAGTGACACTATTTGTAGACAGGATTATATTTGATTCAGTGCCAATCTCCAAAAATTTCACGCACATTAAAAAACCAGTTAGTAAAAGTTGAATGAATGAACATGGCCCTTGTCTTTAAAATCTATTCTTCTAATTAGATGATAAGAAATAAGCACATCTACAGTAAATTTTAAAATAGGTTTATTTCATGAAAATTCAATTCTAAAAAAAGTTCAAGTTAACAATGAAACAGGTTGTCATGCCAGTTCATGACTCCCTGCAAAATGAATTTTTGGATTACAGACTTAAATGTAAAATCCAAAACTATAGAAGTCCTGGAAAACAACCAACGCAATATCATCCTGAACATAGGAAGGGGCAAAGATTTCATTACAAAGAAACAAAAAGCAATCACAACAAAAGCAAAGTTGACAAGTAAGATATAATTACGCTTAAGAGATTCTACAGAGAAAAAGAAACTATCAACAGAGTCAACAGACAACCTACAGAATGGGAGAAAATATTTGCACACTATGCATTTAACAAAGGTCTAATATCCAGCCTCTATCAGGAACTTAAATTTATAAGAGAAGACCAACAACCCATTAAAAAGTGGGTTGAGCAACAAAAATTTTTTTCCATTATAGGAGTCATCTAAGATTTTATTCATAATGGCATAATTAGAGGGGTACTTTAGAAAGATGAATTTGACCTTAGCGTGCAAAAGGGATAAGAATTGGAATAAGAGGTACGATGGAGGATAGGAACTAAAAATTTGCTGTAATAAGACAAATATTATCTAATAAGGATTTAGTATAATAGCTTGCAGGAAAAAAAAGGAAAGAGTAAATGCAAGAGATATTGTCAAGAAATAACTATCAGCAACTATAAGATGAGGGATACAGGGCTTGAGAAGGCACACAGAATGAAAAGTCCGTTGTTAGGTTCCAAGCCTTTGCAAAGTGAGAGTTCTGGAATCACTGAAATATACAAGGAAGACAACAGGGTAAATGAGATTTATGAGCAGAAAATGCTGTTTTTTTCCAGACTAAGTTTGAGTTGACAGCAGGCTAATCAAGCAGAAATACTAGGCCAGCAATTAGAAAATTGGACCTTTGAGAGAAGGCTAGGCTAGATATTTAGTGGGAATTATTTTCTGGAATGAAGGTTGAAGTCCTGTGAATAGGTGAAGTGTGCCAAAAAGCATCAAAAAAAATTAGAAGGTTAGATATGAAACTGATGAAGTATCCATGTTTAGGGCATAGGAGGGCAGAAAGGATCTGGTGAAAGAGGCAGAAGAGTAATAAGAGAAACAACAGAAGGATGAAAAGAGTAGGATCATAGAAATCAGGATATAAAAGAGTGGGCAGAGAAGTGGAGCAGACATCTCAGTGGTGCCCACAGGACAAGGAGATTTAGCACAACGATGTCATTTTTGCACTTAAAGCTGTGAGGTCAGGAATCCTAGAGAAGACAGGTGACAGAAGCAATCATAAGGAATTTGGAAAAAAGGGGTTGATGAAAAAGTAGAATAAGAGACTTTCCCCATTATTCAAAGAGAAAATTTGGAAGTGAAAAGAAGCAGCTAGAAAAACAGTCAGATTTAAATGAGGAGCTTAAGAAACGAGAGCATTTTTATGTAAGAAGGGAAAGAAAAAAATGAAGGAGATTCAAAAAAATCTAGATAAGTTTTAAAAAGTTTGACATTGAAAACATACTTGTTATAAGAGAAATGTATGTTTAGTAATTTCTCAATTTTAGTATGAATTTCTCAAAACTATAATTCTTGAAGAATACGGACTGGTGAATATCTTGCATTTCCTTTGTTCGCTTAGTCTGCTTTCAGATTTCTCCAAAATCTTAGAAACATTGGACATAAATTTCCTACTCTCTATTAGGTAGCTTTATATGTCTACTAAATATTATTTTCCTCTGTTGTTTAAAAAAGAGTAATAACACAGCAAATAAAACACCTTGGAAAACAGATACAGTGAGAAATCATTCCTTTCAAGGCCAAAGTAAGTTCCCTGAAGAATGTGTAAGAAGATCAAAGACAGTAATCCCCAGGGTTTGCTGGAAAAGGATGAGGGAAGGGTTCATCAGAACCAGGCTAGTGATGTCACTGATTATTCCCAATATTGGTATGGCATATTATAGCAAAAAACCTTTATCTTCAATGACAGGCATGGTTTAAGACATAATGTCTGACTAACCCATCCAAATAATTTGCTTGTAATCTGTTCTAATGACTGTTTTATATTTAATTACTATCAGTTCCCACCTCAGAGTGTTTTCCAGTAATGCATTTATAAATCAGTTGTCAGAAACTCAGGATGTATTTTTCCCCAAAGATAATATTACAAAAGTAGTGATTCTCTTCACAAAGTAATTTACAAAAGCCAATTTATTCCATAGCATATCTGAAACAAGATACATTGTCAGTGATAATTATCTCATTGAAAGCCCTAGAAAATTACATAAGATACGAATTATTAGTTTATTAGCAATGTGTCAATTGATGCATTAGCAAGATCAAGTGACTTACTCAAGGTCCCACACAGCTATAATAGTATATGCTATCATATGAAACCTTGGGCAAGTTACTTGACTTCTAATGCTTCAATTGGTTCACAAAATGCAAGATACTAATAATTCATATATACATATATATATATCCATATATATATATCCCTAAATATTTATATATCCCTATATATATCCCTATATGTCTCCCTATATATATATTTATATATAGAGAGAAAATTGTTCCTAATACTACCTAAAAGGATTTAACATTTTTTTCCCATAAATTACTGCATTTGTTCTGGAAAAAAAAAATGAGTTCTTCAGAGTGGTGTGGTAGAGATAAAAGGAATCCTAGACTGGGAGTTCTAAGATACTACTTCAGTTCTACAAGTTCTCACCTTCATAGTCACTTGTGACTTTGCATCACCAGTATCTGTAGTTTCTCCATTTGAAAATAAGTGATTTAGATTAAAAGATTTCTAAACCACATTTTAGAAAATTAAATGATTATATGATGAATTCGTGTTACATTATCTTACGTACCTATCCAGACTTGCAGGGAATATAAAATCCTTGTTTGTAAAACTTTGAATGTTCTTTCACTTTCATAATGAATGTAGTTAGAAGAGAATTCTCTTATAAGAGACTTCTGAGACTATTTGAAAAGACTATTAAAAATTAAGGTCTCTGGAATCAAAAAGACCCATGCTCAATATTCACATTTTATTCTCATAATCTCTTCTTTCATTTATTTTTATGGTCAGACACAGGAGCAGCAAAGTTAAATGTCAGCCTGATAGTAAAAAAAAAAAAAAAAAAAAAAAGTTGTGACTTTCAGCTTGTGTTAAATATCTATCTTAAGTATGAAAAGAAAGAATGAACAAGAAAAGAAGCCAGTATTTAGTTCTTTTTGTGGGCTAGACATTTTGTGTAAGTTAAATCATAATTCTGTAAGTGAGAAGACTAAAGTTTAAAAGATCTAATTAAATTGCTCAAGGCCACCCAGATATCAACAGACAAAACATAAGGCAAACTCACATACTTCAAGTTTGTCTTATCCTTGACATCCACAAATGACAGACACCCGTATCCGCCTTAAAAAAAAAAAAAAAAAAAAAAAAAAAAAAAAACCCTTTTGTGTTTTACTACTCTATGGCAGGCTATACTTTTCCTAGCCCCAGGAAGCAATTACACCTTGTTCTTAGCTAATTATGGTGGTTTCTCCAACTATGCAAAGTCATGAGTCTGTGAGCATATAATATAATTTTGACCAATTACATTTTAGGAGATGGCAGCCGTATAGTTTCTGGGAGGGATTTACTCATATTTTTTTAAAAATCATTTCTCTTCTTTCCCATTGGGTATTCTGTTTTGAAAGCCCAGTGCTTCTTAGCCATTATGTTATGACTAAGAGGACAAGTCTTGAAATCAAAAAACAAAAGGACAACATGTAAATCATATCTATTCAGAAAGGTAGAAAGAATTAGAATCCTACCATTATCGAGCTGCAAAATTAACTGTGGAACTGAACAAACTCTGGGTGTTTATGTGGGATAATACTCATTTGCTATAGCCAGTTTTAGATGGGATTTACTGTTGTCCTCAGCCAAAAACACTGTAGCTGATTCTATATGTATTATATGAAGTCTATCATGGCTCTCTCTCCTCCCAATACATCATCCCATAAGCATTCTCTATGATTTCTCTTCTTCAATTTCCATAATATTGCTCCTTCCCAAATTTCCCACTGTGTGTCCTTTATAACCCTACTCCATAACAACTTCCCTATAGTCACAGTTTGTTCATCTAACTTACCTTTTGCCTCTGTGCTTTACTTGCAACCTGGCTCTTGGCTGTCTTCAGATGAATTACCTCCCAACAGTTGACTTTGTAATCACTCACTTTGATTCACTGTCCTCTAGACCCCAAGTCCTTCCATCTTCCTGAATGACTTAAATACCTATGCAATGTATGAACAATCTGAATGCTCCCTCATCAACTTGTATTGCTCATCTCTAGTGCACTTTACCCCCAGTCCCTTGCAGACATCCACACCAGTGCCCATGCTCAGCTGCACCTCCTCTAGCTCTTAAAATCTAAACTTAAGCCATTTGCTCTCTGACAGCAATCTCCTATTGGCTATTTCTTACCCCATCACTCCCACTAAACATTTTCTTAATTTATATACACCCAGTTTAGAACCTAACATCCAGCATTTCAGTATCTTCACCTCTTTTATTCCCTCAGTCTTTCATTGCCTTTGCTTAGAAATATTGGATCAATCCAACTGTCCAGATTCTCCCCTGCCACACCCAGGCTTGTGAAAATTTCTATTAAGAATTCCAGAATGCATAGATACCAACAGACAGAATATAATGCCTACTCACATACTTCAAATTGTCTTATCCTTGGCCATCACGACAGATACTACCGGTTGCCTAAAAGAAGTCCATTGCTTTTCTTGCTCTAGGGTAGGCTTCAACTCACAATTAAATTAGACTCCTTTACCTTTCCCAACATGCTTTCTGTGTTTTTAAAGACTATTCTTTTTCTCATTGTCCATGCAACTATTTCACATTATCTGAAAACTCCCACAAACCTCCTACCTACCCTCAACTATCTATCTAACCAACCACCCCTTCATTTTGAGCTTTTAAAGACCTGCCTCCAACGCTAACAGTCAAAAGAGGTCTCAAATAGAAATCCCTCCTGTGTCTTGCCACACTGACTTACTTATTAACCTGCACCTCTACTCGTCCTTTCTTTCTTTTCACTGGAAAACAATACCATATCTTGTTCTATGTAATAATCTCTACACTAGTTCTCTAGATCCTATTATCTCCCACCGATGAAAGAGACTGGTTCTAGCAATTTTTGCCCAATATTCTTAAATCTTCAGCCTCTCCCTTTCTAATAACTACTGTTCAACTTCACCAAACTATTTAGTGGGATGAATTATATAGGCATCCAAATTCCATTTTGTAAATAACTAGAAACTTTTATCATTTTATGGAAGTGTCTTTGATTAGGGTTCACTTTTGGAGTAAGGTTTCTAGTGATACGATAATTCAAAGCTAAACTTGAACACTGAGAAAAAGTCAGACTGATTAAAAAAGGGAACAAATGAAATGTTATCAGATGAGGTTTTGAGTGTCTACACTGGTCAAGTTCTCATAATAATCACACGTTCATGCAAAAAGGCTTTCAAGTTTCTCCTACACTGACTGTGCAATCTTAAGAAATGACTTCACGGATGCCTAAATAACAGTATGTTCAAAATTAGTTCTAGGTTTCCTGTTCTCAAGGGGCTCCTTAAATCTCTTAAGTCCCATTTTTCTTAGAGTTGTTCTTATAATGATTTAGCTACTCTATCCTACACCAACACTGGCTAACTCATTTCAAGAAGAAAATGTTTTGTACAGAAATATATATGAGGAAAATCCTTTTGAAGCCACATATTGGTGGATTCACCTTATTTGATCATTTCAATTTTGGTCAGCCCAACTTAAAAAAAGATCCTAGGAGTTTTGATTCTTGGGTTATTCCTTTCAAAGAGTCTTGCAGAGTGGTTTAGGATTACTGGGCTCCTCCTTTTAAAAATCAAACTTGGGGAATAATTTCATTGATAGTATCTTTTGAATTTAACTTGCTATTTTCTCACTATTTCAGTACATAGTCTATAGACTGAGAGCCTAGGCTAAAACTGGAATAACATGCTATTTGTCAATGATTCTGAATACAGAGGTGTCATTAGCAAGACCTGATGGAGTTAGAGATAAAAGAACTAAACTGTTTTGGCATCTTAGGTAATAGGCTTAGGAAGTCCATAGAGGTAAAGCAGAATTTTGACTGATAAATCTACTGAACTGATAAACATGACTATTTTAGACATATCTTCTCAAGGTACTAAAGAACCACTCACACTGGAAATGGGAAAGTATTACAATATACTAAAATGACTTCAACATCATTACTTTAAAAAATACACAGTGTTAACTGTCTTTGGAGTAATGAGTATAACTGATGACAGATCTGCTGAATGAAAAACATGACAACTCGGTTTAGATATTTGCCTCTTAATCTTTCCGCTTAACATAGTAAAACTTAAAATTCTAATGAATGAAAAATGAGAAAATTAACAATTTAAAAGCACAAAAGCATTTAATACCATGTTTTCACTCTTGAGGGGCAACATAAAGGGGAAGGTTGGAAAATAGACTGTCAGACAAGCGTAATTGTATACTAAATGCATTTTTAAATAATTTCCTTATTTTTGGAGATAAATTCATATAAAGTGTAAGGAAAAATAAAGCCCAATAGTTCTTAAGGTTTACATCATATAATTGCAAAAAGAGTGATCCTACCCCTGAAATTATTTGTTAAGCACCTTCCAGGGCTTTTGATTTTTATAAAAAGTAGCAACCAACAGGAGTAAAATATACACAAGATTTTTTTTCCCTTTGGGTAATTACATAGAAAGATAATTTACATAAATTTATTGTAGAAAACAATTCAGTGTTTCTACATGTGAAACATTAAAGAAACCAAATAAACAAAGATTTATATTTGAGGAAAAAAATTATTTTCTATAGGCTTTTTAGTATCAATTATATTAAATATTAAAAACCTTTCTAGTACCTATTTGCTACGCATTATCAGTCTACAACAACAAAAGAAACAAATCCTAATTGCTTTTATAAGATATCTAAAGTGCCATATGTCTACATAGCTTTATAAATTTAATGAAATATAGAAATTTCTCTACATTTGAAAATAAATAATTTTCATTGGATTATAGTAGCAAAAAAGTGGAAAGACATTTAACATAAACCCCATTAACTTCTCCTTCTATAAGATATAATACTGTTTTATGTCTTGAGAAGATAGTAAACTTGTCATTTAAAATTATTGGAATATTCCTTAATAAAACGAGGATAACATGTTCTGATTTTCCCATAGGGCAATATTTCTCTTTCACAAACTGACATTTGTAAGCTTTGCAGCTATGAATAGTTATTAACAACAACACATTATACTTGTTTTGGGATTCAGTGGTACTCTTTGACCTTGCAGAATACAAATAATTTTAAACTGGCCTAAGTTATTATTTTATTTTAAAATGCATTCCTGTTTAATTTCATTAACTTATAAAAGCTTTTGTATATTCATTTTAGCCTTTCATAATTTTTATTCGAGTATAACAAAATGCTACCTGATGATCAGCCATGTAAAAACACATCAATTTTTATATAATGAGTTAGGCATCGAAAGTGGCATTGAAATATTCATTCTAATAGAATAATCCATAATATAAAATTATTTCTTTTTTTAAACAATTACAAAATACTGCAATGATAAATAAGCAGAAAGTTTCATTTTTGGTTTGTTTTAAAGGAACGTGCAAAATAGCCTGAAAAGCATACAAATATATGTATTCTTTAAATCATTTTAAACAGGAATTTGCTTTAAAGGAATTTCTAAAATCCCAACACTACTGTTTTTATTTAATGTTCTGAAAATTCACACTCACTGAGGTTTATTTGACTGTTTTAATTTTAACTCCTCCAACTTTAATGTGTCTATGCATATAAATCACTTATATAATATCTAGTATACAGCTAATCAAAGTTAGACTTGAAATCTGAAACCTCTGCACTGTTTCTAATTGCTTCTAAGGTTTTGTCAGAATATTTTGTCATGCTGAACATGCACATCTTCCTGTGCAATCTCAGGCAGCTCCCTGAATAGTGGGGAGCTCACGTTACAATCTGTCTTCCTAAGGGAGGCATATTCCTTATAGGTCATATTTAAGAAACCTCACACTCAAATTTTGAGCACTTTGACTCAACTTCTTTTTTCAAAAATAATTGCCTACCTAGGCTGCTGATGGAGCAACTTTAAGGATATAATTTGGCAACTGGTTATTTGAGATGTTACTAGAGCAAATGAAAACAGCAAACTCAATAAGAAATGAAGAGCAGGTGTTCTTTCACTTAGAAAGAAAAGCAAAGTTTCAGATAATGAGTCTATGATGAAAACTAGTGGAGGATACTATGTATAACACACAGTGTTAAGGTTGATATTCTTCCCACACACTCATCTGCATGCTTCTTTAATCAAATGAGCATGATAGTTTGCATCTTTTAACATTTAATCTTGAAACAACTCCCTCTTTTCATCTTTAAGTAATGACAATGTAGATTGCTGAATATGTAAAACAGTACAAGAAATTAGTTGATATGCCTCTTAGTTAACTGAAGTAAACTGTAGCATCTTGTGGCATTAAACCATATGTATCACAGTTACAATTAAGATAATTATTGCTCTTTGAGATATTAATATGAATATTTCACATTTATACAGTATTTTTTACTTTTTAAAATTAGGTCTAGTAGGCTGCCTCCAAAATGATTTTCCTAAAATGCATTGCATTAGGTATATGCAAGAAGAAACAAAGTTTCAGAAAATTTCATTATCTGAATATAATATAAACAATCAAAATCTTGCTGAATGTCTTCTTTTTACAAGCACTGTTTTACTTGCTTCAGGGGAAGTCTCAATTTTAGATTTCTGTCTGGAGCATACATGCACCTACATCTATCTATCTAGCAATGCCTAAACGTGTTTATGGTTGCATTTGCCACTTAAAGGTTAGCTCAGGATGATCAGGGCCAGCTGGATGTGAGACTGTTTTTTGGTTGCTATGAGTTATTTTTAGCACAAGGGAAGCAGTAAATGCAATCTTTCCTAGTGCAAATTACAAAACTTCATCGCCAAGACAAGCTGAACTCAAACTTTTGCTATGGCAGTGTGATCTTGCCAAATTGATCAGTTTGTTTTTTTTTTTAAATTGTACTTTAGGTTCTGGGGTACATGTGCAGATCATGCAGGGTTGCTGCACAGGTGCATTCATCACCAGCTGGCTTGCGGCCTCCATCCTCCCTTCATCTATATCTGGCATTTCTGCCCAGGTTATCCCTCCCCACCCTCCCCAACCCCCGTTGTCTCTCCCCTAACCCCCGACAACTGACCCCAGTGTGTGATGCTCCTCTTCCTGAGTCTACGTGTTCTCATTGTTCAACACCCGCCTATGAGTGAGAACATGTGGTGTTTGGTTTTCTGTTCTTGTGTCACAAACTGATCAGTTTTTAAGAGCTCTGGAATAGTAACAACATGCTAAAAGTCACAATTAAAATCCTATATTTTCTTTCATTGATAATAAACTGACAAAATATAGTTTTTAAAGCAAAATTCTTTGGCAGCCTGTATGCAAACTAAGATATAATGCATGAGATACTGCAAAGTGTAATCCAAAGACAGAAATATCAACTTCTGGAATGCCATTTTCCCTGTATTCTGTTTGAATATTGGAAGTACATCCTTGCTAGTTGCCTGAGACTTCCGTCATCAACAGTGTATCTTTAATATTTCCTTGTCATTTAGGAGAAAATTGAGCTAATTCAGCAGAGCAGCATCCAGATCATCTAACGTAGGGCACCATCTACTCTGATATTCATTACTATTAACATCTGCCAGAACCACTAATTTCATTCTCTGGGGATTAGGTTGAAAGCAAAGGTACTTCTCATTTCAAGAAAAAGGGATGTTTTTATGTACTGTTTTTGCTCACTCTTTCTAAAGGATGTTGGACATAACAAAGACCCTGTACAAGTTGTGTATAAATACACAGAATTCCCATAAAACTGTCAAACAACTATATGGATATCCTTATTGCTATGAACTCACTGTTAAATAAAGTATAGAAAGCATCTTTTTACTTTTATTCCTGGAGTGGAATCTTCTAAAGGTCAAGTATTTTAAAGAGAAACAAGCATTAAATCTGCTTATAGTAGTTGCAACTGCAGTAGAAATGGAGTTACAAACATAACACTAGTATTAGGAGAGAATAAAACTCTTCACATATTGAGGTATTTCCTTTTATCCCAGGCTATAATAGAGTTATAGAAAGATTTCTGGGGTATGATTCCATCTGCACATGGGATTAGGGTAGAAGAGAAGATCAAAGGGTAAAGAATGTTAGCATCATATTGAAGACACTCTTTCGGGAGAACTGACAGACGCTCTTGACTTCTCAGGCATCATGTCCTGCTTACGTACTTATATTTTTAAAAAGTTGTTAGGATCAAAAAGCATTCTAACAGCTAATATTAATCTGACAAAGTAGAGTCAATAATTGAACTAAAATACTTTTTTTTTTTTTTTTTTTTTTTTTTTTTTTAAATTTCAGTGGTTTTGGTTTGAGTTCCACAGCAGAAGGCTGGACATTTCATAGAATGAATTATATAAATCTAGGAGGGTTATAACCAAGATTCTTGTCGACCTTGTCCAAATCTGCATACTGAAAAATGTGGAAGGAACATGACCAGCATGACTTTTCTTTGCTTTCCTGACTTGCAGGCATTGAATTTTCTAATTAACATTTTGAAATACTGGCATAGGCAAATAAAATAGCCTGTCTACTTATACAAATTAAAAAATGAAATTCTTCTACGTAAAGTCTTCAAGCAAAGCAAAGTGATAGCAATAAGGCTAGGAAACAAGGGGTCTGGCTGGGCATGGTATTCACACCTGTAATTCCAGCACTTTGGGAGGCCAAGCTGGGCAGATCACTTGAGGTTAGGAGTTTGAGACCAGGCTGGGCAATATGGTGAAACCTCATTTCTACTAAAATACAAAAATTAGCCAGGCAGGGTGACGTGTGCTGGGAAGGCTGAGGCAGAAGAATCACTTCACCCTGGGAGGCAGAGATTGCTTTGGTAAACATACAGGCAATAAATTCTATGTAAAATATGACCTATTTACATAAAATACATGTATTTCTTAAAAATCGTTCTTTTTCTATTCTATTAAATTTTTCTTTGTGGGTTGAGAGGAAACTTATTTTTAGTGTGTACCTTTTTTAAGTTTCATATGACTTTGTATTTTTAAATAACTCAAAGAATCAACATTTCTGAAAGCATGTATACAAATAGACAGAAGAGTTATTTCAAAGAGCCTTTTACCCTATTATGAATAAACAAAATACCCAGAACCTGAGACTAGTTTAGCAAAAAAAGTAGTTAAACTTGGTGAGATGTGAAATTAGGTTTTAATGCATGCAAAACACATCCCAATGCATATTTTTAGGTGTAGGCTGATTGACTTTTCTCAGTGTTTAAAATTAAAAGCTGCCTTTAGGCAGTTAAGAACCTTTGGAGAGCTTTGATATTATTAAACTCAAGCACTTACATTTAGTTCTAACATAGATTCATGCAAAGACCAACAATCTAGTCTCATCCCAGGACAGATTTTTAACATGGCCACCTACCAATACCGTTCCTTGCAGCCAGTTTATCAGCTTTTCTTCCTAGGGTGAACCTGCCACGTTACCCACATGAGTACACTCATTTTTTTTTTTAACATCCTAGTCATGTTTCCCTTGTTTCACCAGCCCTCATGAACATATTAACAACAATAATTGAATAACAATTTATACATGGATGGATAGCTCTGTGTGAAACATTAATGACTGCACCCACATAACTATCTCATTACAGTCTCACAGTCTATATGCAGTAGGTACAATTATTAATCTAATTTTACCAGTTGAGGGAACTGGTATTTAGTAAAGTTAAATCACTTGCCCAAGGTCATACAGCCCACAACTGGCGCTGAAAATGTATCCATGCATATGTGGTGCCAAAAAGCTGAACAAAAAGTGTGAGCTATAATTGGGTTCTCGAAGATCATTAGATTACAT
Source organism: Cebus imitator (assembly GCF_001604975.1). Lineage (NCBI taxonomy): Eukaryota > Metazoa > Chordata > Mammalia > Primates > Cebidae > Cebus > Cebus imitator. Next base: position 507,913 of record NW_016107320.1, on the reverse strand, counting down.
TAGTTTTCTCCTTCAATGAACATGCAGTAACTCATTTTACTCCAAGTTCTTCATCATTAAGAAAGTAAAGATCTTTTCTACTCAAATCAAATTCCATTCAGTAACTATATATTGAGTATTTTTATGCAAGATACTTGGAATATCACTTTAATATGTTTACTTATTAATAATTATTTAAATTCATTTCTTTTCAGTTTAACATGCCATGAATTTATCTCTCTCAGGGATTATACATGGGGATTACTGTCATAATACTGTTTTCCTTTCTCTTGTGTTTCTTCACATATATCCATGTAAGTATGTGATTTGCATAGAATACAAATACAATCTTGACTGTGCTCAGTTAAAATACATTGCTGATTCGATATAATTCATAAATGTTGATGCATTAGATATATCAACTGCAGATTCTGCTTTCACAAACTATCATTTATTTCCTGCTATACACTTGTCAAAAATCAGAAATGCCAAATTAAATAGAACACTCATCTGAGAAAGACATGTTTTTCCTTTTATGTCTGTGATGGGAATTTTATCCCAAGATGCGGTATCCTGGGAATTTTATCCCAGACTATGATGGGAATTTAATCCCAGGATGCAGTATACTATTCATGTCCCATTAATTTCATTATGCCACAGCAGAAGTCGTCTTGGGATCCTGAGTAGCTGAGATATTTAACTGAATGCTATTATTCACCTCATCTAAGTGAATACGGAATGAAACAGGAGGTTTAACTAAGGAGAGATTTGTGCTAGGCATACAGATCATTCCCAACCACATACTCACTCAAGTCTCATGATGAATTTGAAGGGGAAATAGACGTGAGATCAGTTTTACAAAACAACTTTCATTCAGAGGTGAATTCATTCAACAAACATTCCTTAAGTGCCTCTAATGTGTAAAGAACTTTTTTTAGGTGCTGGGGATAAAACAAAAATAAGTGTAAAAACACTTTGATGGTAGCTGTAAAAAGAATATAGAAAAAAAGATACACATTTATTAAACATAATTCTGACAAATGGTATACAAATTGGTCTAACAATGCCCTTGAAATGCTTGGATCTGTAATATACACGTAACAGATATGGATCTTAAAATAATTTCAAGAACAAATTAAAAACACTACCACCTATACAAACATACTTAACAACTGAAATCATAGAAAATAAACTCTTTCCTCAATGTAAACAATATACTCAAACCAAAAGTTTTGGAGGTCTTTAATAGATGTGAAAGCAGTATTTCAAAAGTCAGTTTTGTACCTCTCTTTGGATGAACTGAGGTTTATATACATCAATTCCTACTCCAAAATTCCTGCTATCTAGTCTTATTCCATTAAGTGTAGGAATCAGAAATATAATGGTAAGCATGATACCAGTTACCCTCAACAATAACTCACCAGAGTGAAAAAGAGAGAATGTGGACACATCAAAGCTCCAGGGCCTTGCAAATGACACTCTGCCTTGCCGCGGTTCTAACTGCTTGGGCAATTCCGATTAAAATCAGAGATAAGATGAGCCTTAAACATCTAGTTTCTGGACCATTTAGACTCAACTAGAGTAGGAACTCTTAGAAAATTATGTAAGCAAATAATTACATTTACTCTAGGAAGTCAAAATCAATGTGAAAAGCCCAAAGTTCCCCCAGATTTGGGAAGAGAAGTGTATTAAAATACACCTGACTGCAAATAAGAGAAATCAAACTAAGCTAATGTGGGGATGGGGGAGTGGGAAGTTGAAGAAGGATAAAGAGCAAGATTTATTTTCAGGGGAATAGTATGGGACCCTAGAAAGAACAGAACTCTTTCCCTCATCTGCCTCATTCTTCTTCAGCATCAGGTGGCCACAGCTGTGTACCGCTCTTGGAGAACTAAAAGATTAGTTTCCAAATTTTCACTTAAAATTCTAGCAACACTAAAAACCAGGTCTGTCCTATCATCTGCTAATTCAAAAATTCCAGCAGGGGGACAGTACCTCTCTAGGATGAGTATTTGAAATCTGTGGAGACATTTTTGATGTCACAGTGACTTGAAGGATTCCTAGTGTCATATGCTAGGAAGAAGCCTGAGGTGTTGAAAATCCATCAATGTGTGGAATAGTTGTCCACAACTGTGCCTGAACCCTAAGTCCATTTGACACTTTTTTTAAACAAAATTTAACTAATCTTTGCACAAGTAACTGACTGTCCAGGAATACAACTTTTGTGTAAATGGAAAGAAATGCTGTATTTCATTTTGTTCAGAAGTTACCAAGAGGGGCTCACTACTTCAAAAAATATCATGTCAGCATCTGGAACACCATGCATGGAATCTGAGTGGCCCATACAACACATCTCTGTGAGTCCTTAACTGTATCTTTTACATTTCCTGTGTCCTTGAACTCATATTTTGAAATGCAGAGAATTACATCATAAAATTATTGTCTCTTACTCACTTTTACTTCTTTGTAATTAGATCATAATATTTTCAAAATTATATGCAAGTTGGTTAGACTATGAAAGCATTTAAAAGAGAATCCAAAAGGGGGCTTTTAAAAATTATATGCAACTTATATTATCAAAGCATTTTATAATCTAAAGGGGGCACAATAAAAAGTATTTGCTTTAAAATACAGGATACTGGATCCAATAAGATTAAAATTAGGTTATGTCATCCATATTCCAAGAAGAGAGAATTGAACTGATACAATTTCGGTCAGGTATTTCACTATGCCCCAAGCAGTTATGGCTAAGTATCCAGACTCAAGAAGTTAAAACATAGTTTTCAGGAGTCCATCATTAATGACAAGGCTTAACTGGGAACCACTTCTACTTTTTCTGTCATGGAAAATATTCCTGCCTACCAAAAAAACACCTCTTGAAGGACCTGTTCGGCCCGCAAACCTGAGAAATCAATTCGCGCTCAGATACTAATGTTTACAAATGATTTAATGTATTCGTTTTTACCAATAGTTGTCTATCAGAGAATTAGAAAGAATTTTTCACAATCATTTATTTTAGCACCTTCATTCTGTATTTGTGGTAAATAATTATCTTTATAAGAGTTTTTGGGTTTTTTTCTTTGTTATTTTATACATCCAAAATTGCTTGGCTGATCAAGACTTAGAAGTCACAATGCTCTTTATGGCTTCCAAAACTCATTTATCAAGCTTAAACACAGAGTGTGTATGTATGTGCATGCATTCGTGTGCGTGTGTGTAACTAAATGAGAGGAAGAAACCTTATTTTGCACAGAGAAGCAGTGGTACCTACGAACAATTAAAAACAACAAATGGAAAGTAAATGTAAAACTGAAAATTGTCAACATTCGATTTTAGCTACAAATTGCATGAGTTTCATGAAAGCATAGTTTGAGAACCGCTCTATTAATTCAAAAACTGATTTAAATAATGGAAGTTTCAGACAATTTGGAAAACGTTATTTTTCCAGATGGTAAGGAGATTAGAGAATCGCAAATCATATTACATGGGCTGCTTTATATTTCACCAACACTTAGAGCATAGCTTATGATGCCTAAGAACTAGTCTCTGGATAACCTGAAATTGAACTGAACTAGGCTTACTGTCATTAGTTTCTGGAACCCAACATCAAAGATACAGAAATTGAAAAGAAATTTCTCCCCAAGCTAAGCACTACAGAAAACTCAAAATCAACTACATGACAGAAAGTTGCAGTAAGAGCTCAGCTACAAAAACAAAGCTTCCACAGTATTTTGGCATATGTCACTTCAAAAGTTGGCCTCAGAAATCCAAAAGGAACATTCTTCCACCTCACACAAAAATGACTTCTTGTGAGATCACCACATGGTGATAAACTTATTAAAAAAAAAAAAAGCCTAGAAATATGCAGCAAATCACTAGCCCCAGTAACTAGGTACCATTTACTTCAGTATTTGACATGTGTTTTTATTCTATATTGGACCAAGTAACCAAAATAGAAGACTAAAAAAGATGGTGCTATTTCCACCAATATAAAATTCTAGTCAGACACCAAATATTGCCAAAAATATACCAACAAGGATGTAATAAATATCTAACATGTATCCACGATTTGGTAGAGAACACTATATAAAACAGCTATATAAAACATAGACAATCCATAATCCTCAGTGTTTTTACTAATTATATTTTGCACATTTCATATAGTATGCAGTCATTACAGAATATATATTTGAAAAAATGAGAACTAAAAAAGGTATAGCAAAATAATTATGGGTTGGAGTTACCAGTGGAAAGCTTCTCTTTTTTTTTTTTTTGTTTTTTGAGATGGAGTCTCACTCTGCCACGGAGGCTGCAGTGCAGTGGTGCAATCGCAGCTCACTGTAACCTCCACCTCCTAGGTTCAAGTGATTCTCCTGCCTTAGCCTCCTGAGTAGCTGGGATTCCAGGCATAGGCCACCACACCCAGCTAATTTTTGTATTTTTAATAGAACAAGGGCTTCACCATGTTGGCTAGGCTGGTCTCAAACTCCTGACCTTAAGTGGTCCTCCCGCCTCTGTCTCTCAAAGTGCTAGTATAACGGGCATGAGCCACTGCACCCAGCTGAAAAGCTTCTTTAAAAAGATAATAAGGTATGTCTTACATAAACTCTGTTTAAAACAGAGTTTTTTTTTTTTTCTTCTTCTTTCACAAAGATTCAGGAAAGTCATAAAATACCAACCCGGATAATTTTTTAAAAGACACATTATAATAAAATTGAAAAACACTAAAAAAGAAAGGATTAAGGTCTGATTTCTCATTGGCAACATGAAAATCAAGAAGACAGTGTCATACTTTTAATACCCTAAAAGAAAATACCTGTTTATCTAAAATTGTATACCCAGAAAAAAACTTCCCAAAATAAAAAGAAATATAAGGACTTCATCAGACTACCAAGAAAACTGATTTTGCTACTACCATATGAACTTCAAATAAGAGGGAAGTGATTTCTGGGATAAATGGGACTCACAAACTAAAATGGCAGAAATAAACCCAAATATATTAGATATTACAATAAATGTAAATAAGCTAAATGCAGCAAATAAGCAAAACATTATCCCAATGAATTTCTAAAATCAAGCTCTATGCTGCTTTCCAGATATGTATCTAAAATCTGGCTATACAAAAAAGTTGAAATAAAAGAATGAAAAATATATATCCAAAAAAACTCTCCAAAATAAAGCTGGATAATGGTATAGTGATGTTCATAAAAGCTGATGTAGCCATATTAAAATCAGACAAAATAACCTTTCAGGCAGACATCATTACCAGGGAAAAAGAGAATCATCACATAATAATAAAAGTTTTAATTTACCAGAAAAATATAATTTTAAACTTATACGTACCTTACTGTCTCAAAAATATAAGGTAAAGATTGAGAAAGCTACAAGAATAAATGCACTATCCAAACAGAAAATTTTAACATATATCTAATTTGTAGTTTAAACAAAATATTAAGATTATGAAAAATTAAAACAGCATAAACAATAAGCTTAATCTAATGAACATATATAGGAATTAATCCCCAACAAGGGAAAACAGTCACACTCTTTTCAAGGAAACTCAGACTATGCACAAGTATTTACTTTGTACTGGCCCTTTAGCAATTTTCAACTAACTTCAAATGACTGGTATTATGCAGCCTATTTTTTCCTGCCACAATGCAATTTAGTTAAAAGTGTATAATGCAGCTAAATGTACAAACTGTGTAGGAACACAAAAAAAAGAGATACCCATATCTTCATAGGACTGGTTACTGGTCAATAGGAAATCTTTAAGAAAATAAGATGTATTTTAGACAAGTACATACACAATATACAACAGAGGGAGAAGAACTGGCATGATGAAGAGGAACTTAGTCATTCAATGAAGTTATGGTAGAATGTGTGTGAGTGTGTGTCTCTGTGTGTGTGCGTGCATATGCACATGTTCACATAATGGAAAGTACAAAAGAGAGTATTCATAGACAGCCTGGAAATTAGCAAACTCTGTATCGTGTTATATCATGTTGAGGAACGTGGATTATAACATAAGCAATGGGAAATGACAATGAATTTCAAACAGGTGAAGGACAAACTGTTTTACTCATAAAAGGAAATCTGAAATTATGGGATGTGAATTGCTTAGAGACTGGCTGGACAGAGGGAAAGGAGTTAAAAAGTGTCACAAAACCAGGTGGTTCCTTAATAAAGAAGAACATCCCTCTGGAGAACCCTGAACAGGTCTTGCCTTCTAGAATCCCATTTTGTAAATTATGTTTTCTTATGAAATACCTCACTCCCTATTGCTATCACCAGGCATCTTTAGTTAGATTTTGCAATCCCATACCTACTTTGATCCATGCATATCTTCATTACATCAGTATTACTAGTCCACATTGTAAACCCCGTAGAACAGCTAAAACCCAGCTATGATGGTTAAGTAACCCTTACTGAAAGAGCAAGATAATTAGAGTGAAATAATTACAAGGTCATCCAAGCAACATATTTACAGGTAACTAACAAACCAAGTTCATTGAGAATAACATGCATTTCAGAATTCAAATATCTTGGCCTGTCTTCCCTGAAAATCCTTCAGGCCTACCTCCCTACTTGCTTAGCTGGTTCACTGTGTTAGCATAGTGTCTTTGGGCCACCTCACAGGGACAGAGCTGTCAAATTCCCAGAGGCAGATAATATTTTTGACTATAAGAAATCTGATCAAACTGTCAAAAATACAGAAAATCAGCTAAGGAAATTGTCAAGCGTAACTCATGGCTCTGGGAGAGTGTAACTCAAAGGTTTCATCAAGACAGAAAATCAAAACTGATCATTATTATCTCCAAATAATCTGTGGCTCTTTTTTACCCAAGCTGAACATTTTAGTCATAATCAGTAGCTACTATGAAGTTTAGCCTCCAGGGGCCATCTTTTTCTCATTTTTGAGGGTACCCTTAGGCATTTTAGAGACTTCTAAATCCCTCTACATCCAGCATCAGGCCCAGCCTTGGTGTCCCAGTTTCCACTCTTTCCCAACTTATTGTGAAATGACTACTGAAAACTAAAGAGAGAATACCTAAATCCCCTCACAGTAATTCCAAACCCACCCTGAACCCCAGAGCTGTATCACAGTAGAATTCACCGTAACATGGTCAGTCTCACTGCAAGAAATACATACATGTGTCTTAGGATAAAATAAATTATAAAGGCAAGAACATGGTCTAGGGTTCTAGCAAGATGTGTGGAAGGAAAAAAGCAGACTACACAGTGTGATGGTCTTAATGACAAGTTGGATGTATGGAGTGATGACAAGGAATAAGTAGAGAAGGATCTTCTGAGCTCCAGCTTGGATGCCTAAGTGAATGGTGAAACACTACAGAAGACAAAGAATATACTACAGGAGGGGCAGACTTGACAGAGAATGAAAGGCGTGCTCCATTTCGTTAGATCAGGGTGACTGCAAAGCATCCAGGTAAAGATGCCTAGTAGATTGCTGGAAATTGGAGAGGTGAGCATGTAGCCCAGGTGAAAGGTGGGAGGTGGCCATGCATAATTGGGTATCATCACCCTGGAAGTGAAAGTAGAAACTACATGAATAGACGAGAATGTCTATGGAGTGTATGTAAAGAGGAGCTGAAAAAATACCATAGACAAAACCCACACAACTTTTATGTATAAAAAGAATTTGTGTATATCCCATGGCATATACAAAGGAGCTATTAAATGATTCTGTGAGTAAAAGATCAAATAGGTAAGTATTCTTATAATGTATATACAAAGAAAATATTTTAAAAGTAAAATTCTTGCTAAGAATTCAACAATGTACATACCAAAGAGTTATAAGCATAACATACACCAACTAATACCACAATAAATCACGTCTTGTAGTGTAAACTTTAGACATTAGATTACTTGAATCAAAGAGGAAATAATATCAGTTAAGACAAATTTTCTTTTGGGGTAGAAGCATAATGTTTATTCTTTTGATTTTTGTATTTATTTGGAGTCATTCTTTCTCTTTCAAGCTATAAACTGCTGTTAACAGTCCCAAACTGTAGTTGATGTTTTTTCTCATTACATTTATTCATTTTTACTGAGACACTGTTTGTCAATAAGACAACAGGTGAAAAAAATGAGATTTCAATCTTTAGGATTTTGAATGCATTGCACATGTTGGAAGACACTAAACTACAACTTCACAACTCTGAATAAGCACAGAGTTCACAAATAAGATGGATGGCGCATCTCGCTAAACATCAGAAAGTTGAGGCTGAGAAGACAAAAGTTACACTCTGAGCGGGTTCATAGATAATTTTCACAATCATAGAAGTTTATGAATGTCAAGTCAATGTACAGTACTATTTAATTGTTTAAGACAGCATGTTATCACAAAATGCTGAAACTTTATTATGCCTGAAATCGTACCTTTCCCAAAGTTTCTAAAATTCACTGTTTGAATTAAAATATGAAACAGATGTTGGAAAAAAAATGTTGATACTTGCAAATGTTAAACATTTTAAAGTCAGTTGTGTTTTTGTTATACATTAAGAGCTATTCATGCTTTAGGAAATAAATGAAACAAATACATATGTAATAATACACTCATTTTTATAAAATGAAAGCAGGTTTGTATTGCAATTGAACTCAGAAGCTTTTAAAAGATCTTCAAATGCCCTCCCACATGCCAAAAATACGTTTAACTTAATCCACCTGTGTCTTGCACATACTGTAATTACTAAATGTTCATAATTTCTCCCAGGAATGATTTAATAATGAGGAGCTTTATCATTAAGACACAACGCTGTGCACAGACCTGCTTATTCATGGAACCGTGACTGAGGCATGAACTTTAAGAAACTTGTTGAGCTGAAATACAATATATATAAGTAACTGCCTCTGCTGCCTAGAGCCATCAACTGATCAAAACATTGATTTTTATACAGATTTGAAAACATTAAACACAATGTTGATTAAAATCAGCTCATTTATTTTTAACTTTTTCTAAAATAATGTTTCTGCCCTAGACAAAAGTGATACACAATAGAAATACAGAGATTTAAAAATACAGGTGATCATTCACTACAAAAGCCAAATTTGAGAGCAATAAAAACATAATGATTTAAGACAGAATGTCTTAAAAGTAAGTGTCAAATATAACTCTTTTACTTTAGGTATGTAGTGGATTTCATTTTGTGGCAAACAGGTTCACCAAAATTACACAGCTATCATAGACAATTGAAGCCATACACACAATGTAACTGGATACACACAGCACAGTTAAACTTTCTAACCTTCATAGCTCTTGACAAATTAAAAAAAAAAAAAAAAAAAAAAAAAAAAAA
>NW_016107320.1:485597-498335 GCF_001604975.1 Cebus imitator | reverse complement strand
AAAAAAAAAAAAAAAAAAAAGCATAGGTATAAGTTGTGCAGAAGAGATGTAAATACTGAGGTGCATCTGGTGAAACATGAAAATAAGAGAATCTGCAAAGGGTTTTAATAATTCTAAGTGTATTAATATATGTTTATTACCACTAATTCTTTATGAAAGCATAATAATTTCCAAAGTTAAAAATATCATGAGACCAGAAATTCATTTAAGATACAAGTATTTGCTGGAGATGGACCACAAATCTGCTCCTAAGACAAAGATAAAGGGGAGCTAAAGTGGAAAACACTATAGATTTTATAGTGAAAAAGATTTATAAAATTAAATGTAAATCAGTTGCTTAGTAGGAGTACAACTAAATCTGGCAGTAAGATTAGATAGAATTTCTCTCTCATGCACTTCATGTTGAGGGAGAGTTTGAAGACTAAAATATGATTCAAGAAATTTTCAGGTAAGCAATTTATTTCCTTGAATAGTTTCTCTTGTTTTGGATTTGAAAAGCCCTCGAATACTCTAAGTAGACACAGACTTGTGGAATCACAATGATAGCAGCGTTTTCCCATTCATGACACTGATTTATTATATGAGATTTCACAAAAATGTTCTTACTCATGGCAGCTGAATTGGTTGCTTCTACCCAAGAATGGAAAGAATCAAAGAGGCTTTTTTTCTAGCCATCCTAAAGAAAGATGTGAGTTTAAAAACAAGGGTGGAAGTAAGTTACATAGTGAGAATGTGTGAGTTAGTAACTGAAACATTGCATGCCTCCAGCAATGACAAATATAGTAGGATCTTAACTCTCATAGATTTAAGGTTTGCATTTTTGACTATTTTGAAGTAACCCAGAATGTTCAGGAAGAGATGTGAAATGTTGAAGCATGTCCACTGAAACATTATGAATATGATTAACAAATATCAACCAACGGTAATTTGACCTGAAAGTAAAATAAGTCACCATGAATAAAGATACTAGTAAAACAAACAAACAAAAACTGTAATGTGAACCACTGCTTTGCAACAAGAGTAAATGCTATGATGACAGTTCAAGTACTGTCACTCTTCTTTGAAATGAGAGTATTAGAGAAATTCAATGAAAAACCTCTACCATAAAAAATTCTTTAAGATTTCCCTGGAATTTTGGCCTAAACATAATAGCACAGGATTTGGAAACAGACATGAATTTGAGTTCTTATTCTAGTATTTATTAACGTTGAGATCCTAAGCATTTCACTTGATTTTTCTGAGTCTCCATTTTGGTATCCATAAAATTAGAATATTCAGCAGAAAATCTTGTTTTGATGTTCAAATGGGAATTATTTGGAGAATAAAAAGAACTACATAAACTATATCCATGTGAAAATAATTTTCTTTGAAGAATATACAAAAATGTCATTTTTGAGCCATAGACTGAGTCCTGGAAGATAATTCACTATCAACTGGTTCTGAGGTTTTTACCTACCATTCTTCAGTGTACAGTTCTTACCAGGGTCCCAGAGTCAACTGCAGAGACCAAGGGCAAATAGAATGGATAGAGTCCCCAGACTGTCTTGAACAAGACTTCCCTTCCACTGGAGTTAAATGTTAGGTTGTTTAGAAGACAATGAACAAATTCTTCAAATGTGGCTAAAAATGATTATGACAAAACCCTTTCATCAAATCTAATCCCCACCCTGCAACGCTTGGGAAACCCTTGGCCAAGAATAACTGAGGGACATACCCAAGGTGCCACTGCAGGTGGATGGCAGAGCCAGGGTTTGAACAATGTCTTACAAGCACTATTCTAATGAGATCAGCATTCCTTCCACTGCAGAAATGAATTTCCTCAAAGGCTACAATCTGTTTAGAGTGTGAGCTTTAGTACTTTGTGTGCTTCTGAATTCTAACTGCTTCTGAGCTCCATTTTAGCGTGGGTGACTGTTGGAATTAACTTCTAAGGCTGAAGCTTTAGCCCCTGTTTCCCTGATGGACATTGCCATAGTAATTAAAGCTTTTCTGGCTGGATTCTAAAATTCCTTTATTTTTAAAGCTTTCTGTGTCAACTTGGCTTAGAACACTCAAGATAACCTGCTTAATACCAACAAAGTGGTATAAAGTGTTCTAAACTCTAATTGTGGCTTATAATATTTTTTAGTCAATGTACAAAAATGTTGTTTGGGAACCTCAAGAAAACTCTCAAGGCAATTTGGAACAACTTTTAATTTTTGGATGTGAGGCTCTATAATTCTCTTGGAGGGGTGGTAATCCTTAAATTTGTTCATAGAAGTCTCTCATCATTTCCACTGAGGATATACATAAACCCATGTTTCTAGACATTTGCCAAGAAAAAGAAGACATTTTCAGTAAAATAAAAATTTTAGATGTTTATTTATTTATTTTGGAGACAGGGTCTCACTCTGTCATGCAGTGGCATGATCTCCACTCACTGCAACCTCTGCCTCCCAGCTTCAGGTGATTCTGTCACCTCAACCACCCGAGTAGAGCTGGAAGTACAGGCGCACACCAACACATCCTGCTAATTTCTGTATTTTTAGTAGAGAGACAGGGTTTCCCCATGTTGGCCAGGCTGATCTCACACTCCTGGCCTCAAGTGATCTACCTGCCTCAGCCTCCCAAAATACTAGGATTACAGGCATAAGCCACCACGTCCAGCCTAAAATTACATTTATAGAAAATGTGGTAGCTTACTTCTAGTCACAGAGAGTTTTAGAAGCTAAGAATTTTATCAAAAACTGAGCATAGTTCTCAACAAATAAATGTACCAACTTTTACCTTGACATGTGAGCATTTACTCATCTAAACAGTTGCCCATTTAAATGCGTATTCTCAAAAATTCATAGAGGTTTTGAACAAAAGTAAATGGTCATTTTCCTTAGCAACTTAAAGTTGTAGGCTCTGCCAAATTGTATTTTAGCTGAAATTCTGAAACAGCGTAAGAAACAACTCACTAAATATTATATGAACGTCCCAACGGCAGATGTGGATTTATCATCTTACAGCAGTAAGCCATCTCGTGTAGCTATGATTTTGAGTACATAAACCTTAAAATATTCTTTTTTACTAGACCTTCAAAATTTGATATATTTTCAATTGGTAAACTCTGGAGATCAGCAAAACTGTAATAGCCAGCATATAGGTTGGAACATATACTTAGTAATGACAGTAGACTACTGAAGAGTTCTAAAATAGTCATTTGTCCAAATTCTCTCAAATATATTTTTCTTAATTCTTTTTCCACTCATATCAAATATGTTCTTTCATCCATCCTAATGATATAAGAAATACTTTACTACTGTACCTTAAAGTTAATTTCAGCTTCAATTAAACAACTCTATTTCCAAATATTAAAAATTCAACTATACTCACACACACACACACACACACACACACACACACACACAGCTAAGACGGTACATTTCAAATGTCTCAGCACAAAACATAAGTGAGGTGATTAATATGTTAATTAGCTTCATTTAATTTTTTCCACATAATATACATATATTAAAACATCACAATGTAACCCATAAATGTATGCAATGGTAGTTTATCAATTTCAAATAATATTAATTTGTCAAATGAAGGTGACATGTTGCTAAGTCTTTGTGGCTAGTTCTTATTATGTAAAGAAAATTGGAACTAGACCCAGAGGAAAAGAAGTTCCTTTAGATGTGAAACAAGTCAAATAATGCAGTATTCACAAATATGTTTTGTCTTTCTCAGCCAAGAAATGAATACATAAGGCAGGTTGCTAAAAATATGCCATTTGTTAGAGAGTACTATTTTTCACTATAGAATGACTAACATAAGAAAATACCACCTACTTAGTTTCATCAGAAAGCTTCCTACACTGCAGCAAGCTTGATTTTCCTGGGCTGAGTGTCTTATTGACGAAACAAACCAAGAAAAAAAAATTAGAATTTTTCTAAGTGCCAACTCTTATTTGATTGAAATTTTACGTGAATGTACTACGATATTGCTTTAAGACCTCAGCATTTTTGAATAAATCTCTTATCTAAATACCTATGTATATTTTTGCTGGATTATCATTTCTCACCCATACAATACTTTAATGACCTAATTATATTATTCAGGGAAGGTTTTTTCTGACCTATCTAGGGCAAGATTTAAGTTCTTGGTAGATGAAATGTTGGTTAAATCAAACAGAGAAAATTAAGCAATAGTGACTGGACTGCATTTAATTAACTCACATAAGTAAGATTATCCTTATTGAAAAGTTGTTTTATGTGTCTCAAGATTCAGTACGTAGTTTATAATTTTTGTAACCTGCAAAATGCTAAGAAAATATTCCAGAAGCACACTGTTCATGTTCTGCAAGTAGTAGAAAAAAACCTAATTTAACTTCCAGTCACCGCACTAACAGAACAATCCTGACAAATAAATAAATATAAGCTAGGATCTAACATGACTGCAAACAATTATACTATACTCTGGATGTATTTTATGTTTTTGATCCCCAAGCAAGTAACAATTATCCACAAATACATTCTTAGCATCTGAAAGCATAACTTAATTGCCTAATTAATACAGATGATTTAGTACCCTTATTTTAAAAGCTGAGTAAAAGAATCAACAAAGTCGTAGACTTAATCATAAACGTTTATTCAGCCTCAATGTCTCTTTCAAAGTGTCAGCTGTAAAATTTAGTAGTCTCCGTTCCAGTGCATAAGATCGACTATTTAAAAGAGAGCAATAATGGAGCTAAAATAAAGGCTAAAGCTAGCACTTTTAATCTCAACTACTAAAAGGTACCCAGGACTCTAACTCAGAAACATTCCAGGATGGAGGGGGCTTTTTCTAATATCAGTATTCATTAACACCCACGTTTCCAAACCACAACCCATATTTTGGATTGTTTGATGTTGTTTCTTCTTTAAAGTAAACACCAGGACAAAATCCAGAGTAAAGTTTATACATTCATTGGAGAGAGAAACAGAGATCAAAGGAAAAAGAATACACACATTCTTTGGGTGAGAACTCTTTCCCTTTTCAAGACTGATCTGTTTCATCAGGAGTTTGTGGGCAGAACAGACGATGAAACGTACTTACCTTCATTAGCAAGTTTTACACACATAACTGTATTTCAGTTTGCCACCAAATAAATCCTTTAATTTGCATATTATGTTTAGTTTTATGGTAATGGCAGCAATAGCTTAACAATGATTAGAGCTTATCTTTAGTTTAACAGCTTGCAAAAGACAACATTATTTACACTGTACAGCATATTAAAAAAAATCAGTTTCCACACCCAGCCCAGCCAAAAAAACTTGTTAAAATTTCATAAAGAAACAATAGTTTACCCCAAAGAAGGATAAATTATCAGAATCTTTGTTTCTTAAAACCCGAGGTAAGCAGCTTCACCTAACAATGACACTAATCATCTAAAACTAAGCTAAGCTGTATTTTATACTATTATGCACATTTAGTTATGTATCAAGCCCTAGAAAACACTTTCTGTGTATTTAAAGCATCATAAAAACCAAAGTTGCAAGTGGATGTGTCCTAATGTATTATTAGATCACAGGAAGAAAAGTCAAAATGCAAATAATGCCAAAAATAAGTATCCCAGCTTTTTTCTTTCTCTCTCCACTGATCACCCTGGGAGGCTCTTCAGCAAGGAGCCACCAGAGAATAACTTGAACTGGGATGTCTAGAAAACCAGGCCAACCGACTCTACTGTTAAGAAGAAATCTAGACAAGTTATTTCACGTGCACTGCGTCCAACTCTACAAAGTGTATATATTTCAGAAGGTAAGTATTCCATAGCCTTCGTATTCCAGAAGCGTAGTCGAAACTAACAACACAAATCTATTCCCGGAACTGAAGGATCTCAAACATTTTCTAATAAGGCTTGACTTCATCTCCTCACTTGCCACTTTGGACTCTCTAAAGTAGCTTGTCCTTGACATAATTTCTCGACAACCTCAATAGATCTTTGCATCTAACATGCCTTCCTTTATTCTGAGTCCGTCATTGCCAACACATCCCCTCATGTCCAAGCCTTTCCAGTTCTCTACCTTCTGCTGCCAAGGCACTAAGTCCAGCACACTCTGGCTATGAGAAACTCTGGATTATTCGTGCAGTAGTAGTGAGATTAAGCTGAGATCTTCTACTAATACTAGGCAGAAGTTTCCCCAGTGGGTTTGCTCTTTAGTTGATTTAAACAATGATATAGTGGCACTGGGGTTCAGAGTAGGATAAGGTAGGAAACTTATGGGATTTCAGGGGAAAGAAACGCCCCAAATCATTTTTCCCTTCCATGTCTCTTAAGAAAACGCTCTCTTCTGTGTCATACCTTAGAGGCACCCAAAAAATAATCTGGATACCCCACCTCTGCATAAAATACAGATCACAATCATTTTCAAACATTATTCTTGCATCACAAATAAAACCCACCCCTTCTCCCAAGAGACTGGGATGCTTGGGAAAAAGCACTAGAGAATCTTTGCAAACACAAAGGCAATTTGTCCTATCTGAATACAGCAGAGAGATAAGAGGAAACTTCTAGTCCAGGCCAAGGTCCACTGACTATGACCTTGGCAAAAACACAGAAACTTGTTGTTGGCCAACTTTAAATGAAGCATCAAATTTGTCTCCTCCTTACTTCCCTTCCTCCAAGAACTCAGTCTTAGATGGAAATGGAATTCTAGGTCTTCTGACTGTACTCCCTCCGCCCTGGACTGCATGTAAGGTCAGTGGCAGAGCGATTCTAGCAGGTGCCACTGCTCTCTGTTCCTCCATCCTTGCTCATCTATGCAGTCTGGGGTGCCCGGAGAACTGGGCACGCAGCGTGCCCCCTGGCCAGGGAACAGGACAGGCTGCAGACAGAGGCATTGGCGCTCTGCAGGGGATTTTGCAGTCTGCCTAGCTTGCCGGACAAACCCATTTCCTTGACGAAGGCAAAGCTCTATTCGTCAAGTTTCTCCAGCGGGTGGGAGGATGCTCAGACGTTCTCCCTGATCAAAGAATACAGAATCCGTCTGAACCTCTGAAATAGTAAAGTGTACCAGATGTCTAGGGGTAAAGAAGGGTGGAGGATTTGAATAGAAGATATGCTCCCAGTGTCGCCCCCTTTCCCGCTTTTTCGTTTGCAGTGAGCGGGACATTCAAAGTATTTTGTGGTTTGCTGGGTTTTCTAAAGTTTTTGTTTTATATACATATTTATTTTTATTTTTTTCTGGAAGGGAAGCAGGCAGCGGTGCCCACAGGCAGAGGAGCGTGTTGTTGCCCTGGGTGGTCCCGCTGGGCAGGCCCTCGCGGCCAAGCCGGGACCCCGGAGGGCGAGAGCGCGGCGAGGGGACCCCGCAGAGCGGCGGGGGAGGGGGGCTTCAGGCGGGTCGAGGACCAAGTGAGGCTGGAGCCTCCGCAGATGCCGCCCCTCCCAGCCCGACTGCCGCCTCCCCGCCCCCTGCCCGAGTCCCCGGACCCGCTCCCACACCCGGGGCTGGGGCAGCTGGTTGCCCGGGCACCGGGGCCCCTCTCCGGCCCTTGCACTGCAACTGCGTGGGGAAACCGTGCCCGCGGGAGCAGGGGGAAAGGGATCTCACGAAGTTCTGGGATAAAAACGGGCTGTCGCTGCAGACGCCTCTGTCACGCGAACCTCCGAGCGGAAATGCTCTGTCCCCGTGCCGGGCGGGGGCACGGGCGGGATTGGAGCCGGGGAGAAGAGGCAAAGTGGCCGCGCAGCTCCGACAACTTTGCTGGGAAAGCAGGAGACAGCCGGCAGCGCTAGTGCCGCTGCCTCCCCGGGGGAGACAAGCCCGCACGAGGCGCAGGGTCTGCACCCTGAATGCTGCTGTCACGGACCAGAAGGAGGACGGGGTGGCCGCTGGCGGGAGGAGCAGGCGGGGAGGGCGCCCAGCCCGGGAGTGCAGCCGGGCTCGGGAGAGCCGCCCTCCGCGTCCTCGGCCCCTTGAGGGACGCCTGCGCCCGGGTGCGCGTCCCCCCTTGGCCCCCTCGCCGTCCCGCGGGACCCCCAACTACTCCACGGCGCGGGAGGAACAGCGGGAAGGAAGGAGAGGGGGAGCCGGGAGCGCGGAGAAGCGGCCGCGACGCCCGCCCGGACCCGCACGTACCTTGAGCTCCTCAATGTCCAGGTTCGTTGATCTGTCCATGGAGCGCAACTAAACGAAGTGGAGAGGAACCGGGCGAGGCGCAGCCAAAAGCAATCTAGTCTTTTAGTTTCCAGCTTAAACTCAGCTTTATCCTCCTCCAAGCCCCGGCAGCTCCTCTCAGTCTCATTCTCCGTGGTCACGCCGCCTCCACCGGGTTAAAAATAAGGAAGATAAATAAATAATAATGATAATTCACTTTGTTTTACTTCCTCAAAGATTTAGTGACAGGTGATCTGTACCGCGGTGCAACACAGCTGAGTCGATTGAAGTAGGGGCCAAAGGAAAAAAAATATCCACTCTAAGATTATTTCTCCTTCTGCAATAAGCTTAGAAACCAGCGAATTGCTGCATCCCGAGAAAAAAAGCTGCTTCCCTGGTCAGCATCATGCGGCAAATTTCAAGCAAATGTGTTAAAACTGAAGAGAAGAGTGTATGATAAAAGCCTTCCTCCGCCAGGCTTACTCTGTTAGCTAATTTAGCTCCAGTCCCAGACATTAGCAATGATCAATTTCCCTGGCAAGATAACAGAATCCCCGAAGTCCTGCATAGACTTAAAAAATGTCTTGCAGCTGAGAGGTATTCTCTCAGTAGGGAAAAGAAGATAATAAAGTCAGAAGGGAACGTTCTCCTTTGAAGGTTATGCTAAAAGAGTTGAGAGAATAGGAGGTGGATCCTACGGAGAGAAAAGAGGGAGAGGGAGAGAAAGAGAGGGAGAGAAAAATTTTCCTCCTGCTTCGCTGTTTTACTGGCCTTCACCACCAGGTGACTGACTTCGCTTCTCTCTTCCCACAGCCAACACTAAGGGGATTTCTCTCATCTGTCAAAAAGCAACATTTCCTCTCCAGACAAATACTATCGCTGGGTCTTAAAGACTGCCCTCTGTCCGGAATCCACTAAGTGACAAGCATTTTAATTCATTGCATAAGTTGCTTCATTTTCTTCCTGCAGATCTGGGAGGAGCATGCTTGTGTGTATCATCCAATTTAAATGTATTCACTTTAGATCTCGCTGCTTTCAGCGACAGATTCTTTTTTTTTTTTTAATTTAAGAAAGACTTTTAAAGAAAGTGACAGATGAGAGTATTAAAGGAAATTTCCTGGAATTATGCGTCTTATGATAAAGCAGTCTTTTATTAGAAAACTGTTCTTTGCATAGATTGACAGGTCAGTGCATTTAACTTGTGGGTTGTAGATTTGGGAAACGGCTTGTTTTCATTTAAATGTCTTAGTGTAAAAGCTTGACTTTTGAAGGGTTTTAAAGTCTCTTTTATGATGACACATAACTATTGAGACTTAAAGATGTTTACAGATTTTGAAAAAGGTCTGAATAATAAACGTTTTTGTTTCTAAAAAAAAATCTCTTTTTTTTTTTTTAAGGATTTAAATGTGTACATTTCAGTCTGATGGTCCCTCTCCCTCCCTGAATTCCAGACACCTGGTCTACTGGTCCACCTGTTACTACTGCCTCTTTAATTCCCATTCTTGCCCTCTCATTAAGGACAGCTGTCATTCCCTCTAGTTCTTTATAGATTTAACGTTTATGCTTCTGACCAAAGTAGCCTCAGCAGAGAAAATTTTTCTCAGGTGAGTCTCTCAGATATTCTCCTCCTTTATCCTCTTGTCATAGCAGCAATCTTAATTTCTCATTATTTAATGTATGCAGTTATTATCTGTTTTTTGCATGACTCCTCCAGTAGACTCTAAACTCCTGAGGGCACATTCTGGACCGTTATTCACCAAAATGTCCCAAGAGCCTAGCAGCTAAAAAGCACACAAATGTGCATGGAACAGATAAATATGTGGAAAGAAATCTTTAGAGATCGTATTGTAATGCCTGAATGCCTGATGACTCCCTTCCCCACCCCACCTGCACCAGCACCAATGGTGCACGTCCCAGTTTTCCTCCTTGCAGTTTGCAGCTAATCCTGGAGAGCTCAGCTTTCTCATGCAGCATGCCCCGTTCTTTAATTTAAGCCTATTCTATTCCACTCACTTATCCAAGCTACCCTTCTTTCAAGCTTTGACTTGTGACTACAGCTTTCAAGGTTAACATCAAGTAGCCAAAGTCCATAAGGAGTAGGGCCAAACATCAAATTCTCAACAACAACAACAACAACAAAAACAACTTCATGTGCTTATATCACATAAATATTTTGCAAAATAAATGATGAAAAATAATAAAGGTTCAAGTTGAGAGTAGGTGAATTTATATAAAACTTTTAACTCTAAAAACAAGCTTCTCTTCTAGAAAGTACCAACTATTCAACATGAATAAAGATAACTACTAGGTTGATGCAAAAGTAATTGGGGTTTTTACTATTTAAAGTAATGGCAGAAACCACAATAGCTTTTGCACCAACCTAATACATAGGTTTTTGAAAGTCAAGTCTTTCCATATGAAATAATTTTAAATTCCCTGTCAACTAGTCATTGCCTAACTTTAGAAAATTAAATAAAACAAGTACATTTATTTTGAACATAATAGCAAAGCAATGTTATTTAAGTTTTCAATTTGCAATTGTGAAAAATGTAGTTCAAGGAACATATCCATAAAAATAAATGATGTTTAAATATTCTTCAGAAAGGCAAAACTCCAGATAGTTTCTTAATATAATATCATAGTTGAAGAAGAAATGATATTGTTCTTAACAATTTCATATATATATTAGAGTCTAATACATCTCTAATGAATTTTAAAATATGAAATTATATCCAATATTTGATGTTGACCAGACTCGCATTACAAGCCAGTGGTCCCCAACTGATATGGTTTGGCTGTGTCCTCACCCAAATCTCATCTTGACTTGTGGCTCCCATAATTCCCACATGTTGTGGGAGGGAACAAGTGGCAGATCATTGAATCATAGGGTGGTCTCCCCATGCTTTTCTCGTGGTGTGAATAAGTCTCACGAGATCTGGTGGTTTTATAAGGGGAAAACCCTTTTGCTTGGTTCCCATTCTCACTTGCCACTGCCATGTAAGAAGTGCCTTTCCCCTTCCGTCATGATTGTGAGACCTCCCCAGCCACACAGAACTGTTAGTTCATGAAACCTCTTTTTCTTTATAAATTACCCAGTCTCAGGTATGTCTTTATCAAGGGTGTAAAAACGGACTAATAAACCAACATTTTTGGCACCAGGGACCGATTTCATGGAAGACAATTTTTCCACAGATGCATGGCAGAGGATGCAGGGGATGGTTTCAGGATGAAACTGTTCTACCTCAGATCATCAAGCTTTAGTTAAATTCTCATAAGGAGTATACAAGCTAGATCCCTTGCATGCATAGTTCATGGTAGGGTGTTTCTCCCATGAGAATCTAATGTCCCCACTGATCTGACAGCAGGCAGAGCTCAGGTGGTAATGCTTGCTAACCCATCCATCACTCACCTCCTGTTCTGTGGCCTGTTTCCACAGATGGCCAGGGGCTTAGGAGTTTCCTGATGTAAGCTAAGAAGCAACAGTAATTTCCAAAACAATTCCATATTTTGGTGCAATGACATGTCTATAAAGCAAGTGATTTCCAAATCTTACACTATTTCCTGAATTCCCATGCAAACTCATTAGGCTGAATATTTCTAAAACCAAAAAAATTAGTTGATCACAAAAGTGCAAATTGCTAAAACATATTTATATAACCTGTTAAGGCAATCAGGACTCAGTTCTACTTCATCTGACATATGACTAGATGGGACAACTTTCAGAAAACTGAATCGCTTTAAAGTATGTGAAATTAAGGCAATGGAAAGATGAGGAAGTGAATTGAAGAAAGGAATATTTTCTAGATGTCCTGAGTCACAACTTCAAGACAAAGACAGCGACACAAGGCTGTGGAGGAAATCGTGCTGGCACATAGCAAGGTATGTGAAAGGGGCAAGATTCAGTTTTAGCAAAGATGTACAATTCACAGGCACACTGCAAGAGCAATTGCAACCCCCAAGCAAGGGGAAGGGAGTGTGGAAACACCTGCAGGTCATGAGATGTTACATTTCAGGATCATTCGTCCATAGATACATTCATCAATGTCACCTACTACCATAAGATATTAAAGCAAAGGTACCCCATCCTTCATGAGATTTTTTCCTTTAACTGATTTACAGAAGTGGGGAACTTGTAAATACATATTCTTTTTTCCAGTAGACAATATAATTTTTAATAATCATCTATGGCTTAAAAGCACTTAAAGAGTTGTAAATTTTGTAGGCCTTTTTACTCCCCTTGTCTAACTCTCTTGGCAAATTTACAATTTTATGCATTTATGTGGATTTCCATACTGCCTTACGTCACATGATCATATTTTATTTCTATTTTCTGAAATTATGAAAGAGAGTTAATGTATCGCGATGCATTAAAGTAATAAATAATTCACATAGTTGTCATCAGTTTATTTCTAGTGATTAGCAGTTGTATCCTCTGTATGATCTAAATTCTTGCCTCAGAAAGGGATTATTTCTCAGAAATATTACTATATATTCTGTGGTTTTAAAGTTACATACTAAAAAATGATGAAATTCAAATTATTAAGTTGTTTTTACTTTTTTTTTTTTTTTTTTTTTTTTTTTTTTTTTTTTTTTTTTTTTTTTTTTTTTTTTTTTTGAGACAGGGTTTCACTCT
>NW_016107320.1:468039-485576 GCF_001604975.1 Cebus imitator | reverse complement strand
TTTTTTTGAGGCAGTCTTGCTCTGTCACCCAGGCTGGAGGCAGTGGCACAATCTCGGCTCACTGCATCCTCTGCCTCCCAGGTTGGAGCAATTCAGCCTCAGCCACCCAAGTAACTGGGATTACAGGTGTGTGCCACCACACCCAGCTAATTTTTGTATTTTTAGTAGAGACAGGGTTTCACCATGTTGGCCAGGCTGGTCTCAAGTGATCCACCGTCGTTGGCCTCCCAAAGTGCTGGGATTACAGGAGTGAGCCGCCCCGCCCGGCTGAGTTGTTTTTACTTTTAATGAGGAAGATATGTAATTGTTAATACATGAACAGATGAAGAAACACAAATGAGCTATTAACATTGTGATATAAAGGATATACTCTGGCTTTTCCAAAAAAAAAAAAAGATCGCCTATTATACTACACATTTTCATTTTTTTTTTAAATGTTGAAATTAAGTTAAAAAAATTCTGTTAACCTTCAACTCAGATCATATTTCTACTAAGGAAAACAAAGAAAAGAAAAAATGGCCAGGCACAGTGGCTCACGCCTGTAATCCCGGCACTTTGGGAGGCCGAAGCGAGTGGATCACGAGGTCAGAAGTTCAAGATGAGCTTGACCAAGATGGTGAAACCCCATCTCTACTAAAAATACAAAAATTAGCCAAGCAAGATGGCAGGCGCCTGTAATTCCAGCTATTCTGGAGGCTGAGGCAGGAGAATTGCTTGAATCCAGGCGCCAGAGGTTGCAGTGAGCCCAGATTGTGTCACTGCACTCCAGCCTCGGCGAGAGAGTGAGACTCCATATCAGAGAGAGAAAGAGAGAGAGAGAAAGAATAAGATTAGTACCTCAAATGACAAGAGAAGACAAATTATAAAAAGAATAAAAGGATGCAGACATGCCTGCTTACAGCCAAAAAGAAGTCAGAATGTGGAATTAAAGTTTCCAAAAATTTGAAACTGGAAGCATTTCTCTCTTTTCCTTTATAAATTTAATGGACAAAAATATCAGCAAATGTATATTTTCAGTTAAACATTTTAACCAGCTACTTATGATTTCAAAGGCAGCTCAGGCATCAGAATACATATGCTTTGTATAGCATAGATTATAGTGGTCTATAAAAGATAATGGAGAATCTGTTTTGCAGAATTTAAAGAGAATGGTGATTAACAGTTTCAGTCTTAGAAGCATCCCCCAAAACCATTATTTATTGGAGTTCAAAGTCATGACATATCTAATTATGGTTTGAAGTTTTAAAAATACCCCCCCCCCAAAATGCTAAACTTAAGGAACAAATCTACACACACGCATCCAAATAGCATGATGGAAACTTAAAGCTAACAAGAAATGCATAAGAGTTAGGTTATAACACAATAATAATTAAGATGAAAGAGAAGCATGCAAACCACATCAAAAAGCACCACATTGCAAATTTACAAGCACAAAGAGGAAAAAAATTGTCAAATCTCCAGAAATACTTAGCTTTAAAACTCCAAGCATACAGCAAATAAAATACAGCTCTAGAAAATGTTTATGCACCTTCAGGTAAAGAACTATACTATTAGACTATCCTGGCCAACATGGCGAAACCCCGTCCCTACTAAAAAAAAAAAAAAAAAATAGCCAGGTGTGGTGGTGCAGACCTCTAGTCCCAGCTACTTGGAAGGCTGAGGGAGGAGAATCATTTGAATCTAGGAAGCGGAATTTGCAGTGAGCCAAGATCCTGCCACTGTACTCCAGCCTGGGCAACAGAGACTCCATCTCAATTTAAAAAAAATATAGTGGGCCAGGTGCTGTGGCTCATGCCACTAATCCCAGCACTTTGAGAGGCCAAAGCAAGTGGATCACTTGAGGTCAGGAATTTGAGGTCAGGAATTCAAGACCAGCCTTGCCAACATCGTATCTCTACTGAAAATAAAAAATTAGCGGGGCATGATGGCAGGTCCTGTAATCCCAGCAACTGAGGAGGCTGAGGCAAGAGGATCACTTCAACCTGAGAAGCAGAGGTTGCAGTGAGTCAAGGTCACGCCACTGCACTCCAGCCTAGGCAACAGATCAAGACTGTCTCAAAAAAAAAAAAAAAATGTGATCTTACTAATCTTACTATTAGAAAAAAGGAAAGCTTTTTTTTTTCCATTATTCATACTGACTGTATAAGTTGGCTCATTTCTGTTTAATACCAGCCCAATTATTCAGCAAAATTAATCTCTATGATAGGCTTAATATTAAAAATTTTTTGAGACGAAGTCTTGCTCTTGGCACCCAGGCTGGAGTGCAATGGCATGATCTTGGCTCATTGCAACCTCCGCCTCCGGGGTTCAAGTGATTCTCTTGCCTCAGTCTCCCAAGGAGCTGCAATTACAGGCACCTGCCACCATGCCCAACTAATTTTTGTATTTTTAGTAGAGATGGGGTTTCACCATGTTGCCCAGGCTGGTGTCAAACTCCTGACCTCAAGGGATCCTCCCAAAGTGCTTCTATTACAGGCATGAGCCACTTGAATTTTTTAAGCTAACCTTTTGAAAGGAAAATTATTTATCTTGGAGTACTTTTTATTCCAGCAGAAGAAACTAAAACTGTTATATTATCCCCCCACACGTGCAGAAATGATAAACCAATGCAATAATAACAATAAAACCTTCATGAACTGTCAGCCTTTTCAAGGGTTCTACTGGCATCAGCCCTGCAAGAATGCAAGGGGCAGGACTGAGATATGAAGGCAGAGGGGGAAAAGCTGTAATTGATTTCAAAAGAAAGCTCTAAATAGCCAGGAAGAACTGAAAGTAATATTACCTTTGGGTGGAGTACTTTTGCAGCAGCAAAAATAAAATCTAAGGGATTTGAAAGAAATTACTTAAGGTGATTAAATTCTAAAACAGGACTCTTACTTTTGGTTCTCTTCTGTTTTGGAAATTTTCCTAGTCTGAGAATGACAATGAATGATAGCATAAAATAGAACATGATTTCATTTTCTGGTCTGTTTATTGACACAGAATTGTTATTTGAAACTTGTTTTTAGTAAATTTGTTAATGGGGCATCTCTCTTTACTCCTATGCCAGCATTAAATAAAATAAATGAAATAAAGGAATAAAATATATTTAATAAACTAACCTCTTGTGATTTACTTTAAGTAATTGATTAAATATAAAATCTAATTCTAAAGAAGATGTCTTAATTAGACAATGAAGTTTTTATTGTGTCTTTTTCAGCCCTGTCTTATTTTGGGGAGTAAAGTGGGATAGGATCCAAAAACTTTCCAAATTTAAATGTTAAGACTATCGGTTGGTGGTCAGTTTCTTGTCATAATCAATATGTACTATTGCCATGGACATTTAGTAATGTTGACAATTTCCTGTAAGAAAAGTTTATTCTTTTGGTCACTGTTAAATAGTCTTACTGTATATGAAGTTTTTTGAAATCCTCCAAGGACATAGAATGGAAAGTAAAAGACAAAAGGTACAATATTGTGTTTTTTAAAACACTCATTGACTCGCTTATAAGTGGGAGCTAAACAGTGGGGATGCACAAATATACATGGTGGAATGATAGACATTGATGACTCTACAAAGTGTGAGCATGAGAAGAAGGTGAGGCTTGAAAAATTACCTACTGGGTACAATGTTAACTATTCAAGTGATAGGTTCACTAAAAGCCCAGACTTTATCACTACACAATATATTAATGTAAGAAGTCTGTACTTCTACCCTCTAAATCTATAAAAACAAAAATATTTTTAAGAAAATTAGAAAAAAAAAAAAAACTGTTATACACTCGCTAAAAAAAAAAAAAAAAAAAAAAAAAAAAAATTTTGGCAGGACATGGTGGCTCACACCTGTAATCCCAGCACTTTGGGAGGCAAAGGTGGTGAGGTCAGGAGATCAAGACCATCCTGGCCAACATGATGCAATGCCATCTCTACTAAAATACAAACAATTAGCCGGGCCTGGTGGTGTGCCCCTGTAGTCCCAGCTATTCAGGAGGCTGAGGCAGGGGAATTACTTGAACCTGGGAGGCGGAGCTTGCAATCAGCGAGATCACGCCTCTGCATTCCAGCCTGGTGGCAGAGTGAGACTATCTAAATAAAAAAGGTCAGAGAAAGGCAAAATGAAGGATCATGGAGCTATGAGCTGCCTGGGATCATCTATCTTGCATGACAAACGGTGTTTACTTCCAGTGGTCACTAATCGCTTCATAAGCCATGGCAACATGGAAGCCCCATGCAGTGAGATATTGCCTGAGTTCCTTTCACATTCTGCCTACTGGTGACTGTTTTGAGAAGATTGAGTTAGGGAGCATGTGCCTGAATTTTTTAAAGCCTAATTATGTGTGACAATTTTAATTCATAAATTGGTATACTCTTGATATTGAACTAAGAGTACCTGCCCCACAAACTGCAACCTGACTAATCCCTTACATCAGAATGACAAGCAGTTTTCTAAAGAGCTCAGGAACGTCTCTCTTTGTCTTAATTAAAAATCAAATTGGATATGTTTTGGCAAAAACTTCTAGGCAGGAAAGAGTTCATTTCCACCATGTGGACTTGTGGCTTCTTTTCTTACAATCATTAAATGTTTCCTGCTCTGAATGCAGTCACTTCTACCTCCCCAAGAATTGACTTTTGTTTTCCTTGTGCTCCCCAAAATATATCAAGACTACAGACTTGATAAGGTTTGGCTCTGTGTCCCCACCCAACTCTCATTTTCAATTGTATTTCCCATAATTCCCATGTGTCCTGGAAGGGATCTGTTGTGAGATAATTTGAATCATGAGGGCAAGTTCCTCCATACTGTTCTCATGGTAGTGAGTAAGTCTCACGAGATCTGATGGTTTTATCAGGGGTTTCTGCTTTTGCACTGTCCTCATTTTCTCTTGCTGCCACCATGTAAGAAGTGTCTTTTGCCTCCCACCATGATTCTGAGGCCTCCCCAGCCATGTGGAACTGTAAGTCCAACTAAACCTCATTTTCTTCCCAGTGTTAGGTATGTCTCTATCAGCAGCATGAAAACGGACTAATACAGTAAATTGGTACCATGAGTGGGACATGGCTGAAAATACACCCAAAAATGAGGAAGCGACTTTGAAACTGGGTAACAGGCAGAGGTTGGAACAGTTTGAAGAGTCCAGAGGAAGACAGGAAAATGTGTGGGAAAGTTTGGAACTTCCTGGAGACTTGTTGAATGGCTTTGCCCAAAATGCTGATAGCGATATGAACAAAGAGGTCCAGGCTGAGGTGTTCTCAGACAGAGATGAGGACCTAGAGTAAAGGTGACTCTTGTTATGTTTTAGCCAAGAGACTGGCAGCATTTTGTCCATGACCTGGAGATTTGTGGGACGTTGAACTTGAGAGATGACTTAGGGTAATTGGTGGAAGAAATTTCTCAGCAGCAAAGCATTCAATAGGTGACTTGGGTGCTGTTAAAGGCATTGAGTTTTATAACGGAAACAAAGCATAAAAGTTTGGAAAATTTGCAGATGGACTATGTAATGGAAAAGAAAAACCCATTTTCTGGGGAGAAATTCAAGCCAGCTGCAGAAATTTGCATAAGTAGCAAGGAGCCTAATGTTAATCCCCAAGACCGTGGGGAAAATGTCTCCAGGCCATGTCAAAGATCTTCACAGCAGCTCCTCCAATCACAAGCCCAAAGGCCCAGGAGGAAAGAGTGGTTTTGTGAGCCAGGCCCAGTGTCCCATGCTGTGTGCAGCCTAGGTACTTGATGACCTGTCCCAGTCCCAAGCCTTGGCAGCTTCCACGTGGTGTTGAGCCTCCAGGTGCACAGAAGTCAAGAATTGAGGTTTGGGAACCTCCACATGGATTTCAGAAGATATATGGAAATGCCTGGATGCCCAGGAAAGGTTTGCTGCAGGGGCAGAGCCCTCATGGAGAGCCTCTGCTGGGCAGTGCAGAAGAGAAATGTGGGGTTGGAGCTCCTACAGATTCCCTACTGGGGCACTGCCTGGTGGAGCTGTGAAAAAAGGGCCACTGTCCTCTAGACCCTAGAATGTTAGATCCACCAACAGTTTGTACTGTGTACCTTGAAAAGCTGCAGGCACTCAATGCCAGCCTGTGAAAGCAGCCAGGAAGGAGGCTGTACCCTGCAAAGCCACAAGAATGGAGCTGCCCAAGACCATGGGAACCTACCTCTTTCATCAGGATGACTTGAATGTAAGACCTGGAGTCAAAGGAGGTCATTTTGGAGCTGTAAAATATGACTGCCCTGCTGGATTTTGGACTTGCATGGGCCTTGTAACCCCTTTGTTCTGGCTAGTTTCTACCATTTCAAACAGCTGTATTTACAAAATACCTGTATCCTTATTGAATCTAGGAAGTAACTAGCTTGCTTTTGATTTTACAGGCTCATAGGTGGAAGAGACCTGGCTTGTCTCAGATGAAACTTTGGACTGTGGACTTTTGGGTTAATGCTGAAATGAGTTATGACTTTGGGTAACTATTGGGAAGGCATGACTGGTTTTGAAATGTGAGGATGTGAGATTTGTAGGGGCCAGGAGCAGAATGATATGGTTTGGCTCTGTGTCCCCACCCAAATCTCATTTTGAATTATATTTCCATAATTCCCATGTGTTGTAAGATAGACCCTTTGGGAGGTAATTTGAATTGTGGAGGCAGTTTCCCCATACTGTTCTCATTTTAATGAGTAAGTCTCATGAGATCTGATGGCTTTATCGGGGATTTCTGCTTTTCCATCTTTCTCATTTTCTCTTGCCGCCACCAGGAAAGAAGTGCTTTTGCCTCCTGCCATGATTCCGAGGCCTCCCTAACCATGTAGAACTGTAAGTTCAATTAAACCTTTTTTTCTTCCCAGTCTCAGGTATATTTTTATCAGCAGCATGAAAACAGACTAATACAAAACTCTTCTCTTCAAAGATGATGGTTTTCACAATGGATGTTCACACAGTAGAATTTCTAAAAATCATAACTGGACATGTGAATGTCTTTAACTGTGATTAAGCACTTTTGATTTATAAAGCACATATGAATAATATGCATGTTTATTGGAGTTCTGAACATGAGAGACAGAATGAAATATCTTCATGGATTTTTCTTTTGATAATCCATTTTAGAAGCAGTCTCAGTATATAGTGAATTGCAACTCATGTTATAAAATCTCTTTCATAATTCCTTATTACTACATTGTTCTTTTTCATGTGATACTGTTATAAACTTAATTTTCTATCTGTTTTGTAGAAAAAGCAATATATATAAATTTTCTATATTTTCATTAAAAACTAATTTCAGAAAAGCACATTTTTCAAAGGTATTTTATAAATGTTTATGTATTGATTACCTATAAAAATGGAGAACTGTTGTTTTTAACTTTCTGCCTACATTCAACTTAGCTCTATCTATGCAATTTCTATCCATAATTACATGCCAAACGACCTTAACTGTTATGTGTAACATAAGACCTTAAATCAAAGATAAAATTTCGTAGTTCCAGAAAGAAGATATTGCTTTTTTCTGTTATGATTAAAAACAAGAAAAGGCCTTCTTAACTTTAATCAACTTACTTAAATGTTCTTTAAAAACAAAAAAGGTAAAATTTTGAGTAAGTAATATTAAGAATGTTGAGACCACTAATTGAAGAGAAGCTTTATAGCAACTATGTGATTCAGGTTAATCTATAACATTATTGAAAATCAATATGCTTGAAACCACACAGTTTAAGAAGCATGAGCTACTAAGCACATAGATTTTACAATATAATCAGTAGCAGACAATGGAAAATAGAAGCTGAACACCTCTTCTAGATAATCAAAGGACACATACTAGGTGTCATCAACCAGTTTTAAGTGCGTAATTAAGGCTTAACAAAATCTCAATCTTTGCTTTAGGATTTCAGGTGTAGAAAAAAATGTGTTTATATTATTTTTACTCCCTCAAAACTTTCATTGTGGAATATGGTGCAAAGATGACTAAAATAGAAATCAGGAGAAATAGATTATATTCTTGGCTTTGTACTTATTAATTTGTGACCTTATGACTAGTCTTTTACTTTACATTTCTATAAAATAGTGAGGCTCTCTTAGAAGAGCTATAACTACTTTATATCATGCTTTTAAAAAGATATTAAGTAAAATAACACATGTAATGTACATTGCCACAAAGCCTATTATGCTATAGATACTCAATAGATGTTAGTGTATTTCCCTTTAAAGATCCTCCTAGTTCTAAAAATCTAGGATAAACTGTCATTTACTCATAGATTTTCACTAAATAAAAATATGCCAACTATTAAGAGTTGCTATCTTGGCCAGGCGTGGTGGCTCACGCCTGTTATTCCATTACTTTGGGAAGCAGAGGCAGGCGGATTGCCTGAGGTCAGGAGTTCGAGACCAGCCTGGCCAACATGGTGAAACCCCGTCTGTACTAAAAACATAAAAATTAGCTGGGTGTCATGGCAGGCACTTGTAACCCCAGCTACTCGGAAGGGTGAGGCAGGAGAATTGTTTGAACCCAGGAGGCAGAGGTGGCAGTGAGCCAAGATTGTGCCATTGCATTTCAGCCTGGGTGACAAGAGAGAGACTTCCTCTCAAAAAAAAAAGAGTTCCTGTCTTTATTGATAGGATTATTGGTATTTTTTGTTTTCCTAATTTTCTACAATCTGCATATGCTAAGCAGTGGATTAAATAAAATAATATCGATTGAACAAAGACACCATAAAGAAGACATACTTCAAACTGGGAGATGATATTTGCAAGATATATAGCTGACAAAGAATCAGCTACCTGTGTGTGTGTGTGTGTGTGTGTGTGTGTGTGTGTGTGTGTGTACTGGAAGAGAGGTCACAAAGAACCTAACAGAAAAAAAGCAATGACTAAAAGACTTGCACAAGTATATCATGCATGAAGTTAACCAGAGTCAATAAACATATGTCCATTCTCATTATTTACACAGGAAACTTCAAATTAAATCTATATCAGATACTATTTTATACCATTATGTTGGCAACAATGTTTAAATCTGACAATAAGAAGTGTTGAAAATGCTCATCATCACTGGTCATTAGAGAAATGCAAATCCAAACCACATTGAGACACCATCTCAGGCCAATTAGAATGGTGATCATTAAAAAATCTGGAGACAACAGATGCTGGAGAGGATGTGGAGAAAAAGGAACACTTTTACACTGTTGATGGGAGTGTAAATTAATTCAACCATTGTGGAAGACAGTGTAGCACTTCCTCAAGGACGTAGAAATAGAAATTCCATTTGACCCAGAAATCCCATTACTGAGTATATATCCAAAGGATCATAAATCATTCTATCTTAAAGACACATACACAGGTATGCTCATTGCGGCACTGTTTACAATAGCAAAGACCTGGAACCAACCCAAATGCCCATCGATGATAGACTGGACAAGGAAAATGTGGCACATATACACCATGGAATACTATGCAGCCATAAAATAATGATGAGTTTTTATCCTTTGTAGGGACATGGATGAATCTGGAAACCATCATTCTCAGCAAACTAACACAAGAACAGAAAATCAAACACTGCATGTTCTCACTCATAGGTAGGACACGTTCTTATTGTTGAACAATAAGAACACATGGACACAGGGAGGGGAGCATCACACACTGGGGTCTGTTTCAGGGGACTAGGGGAGTAGCAGCGGGGGGTAAGGAGGTTAGGGAGGGATAACATGGGGAGAAATGCCAGACATAGGTGACAGGGAGATGGAGGCAGCAAACCACATTGCCATGTACGTAACTATGCAACAATCCTGCATGATCTGCACATGTACCTCAGAACCTAAAGTACAATAAAATATATATATACACACACACACATATATATATATACACACACACACATATATATATATATATATACACACACACACACACACACACATATATATATATATATATATATATATATATGTATATAAATAAAGTGTTGGGGAGAATGCGAAGCCGCTAGAATACTTTCATAGTGTACTTATGGGAATATACATTGATTCAACAATAATTGTAAAATTTCATTTTCTAGTAAATTTGTACATACACATAGCCTGTGATCCAGCAAGCCTACTCACTCATAAGTCAACATAAATAATACTAGTTATAGCAAACAATATTCAAACCTCAGTGTCTTACTGCAACCAAGTTTTATTTTTTGCTCATATCACGTACTGATGTGAGTCAATGTGGCAAGAGTTCTACTCCACACAATTACTCAATCTAGCGGTTCTTCTGAATCTTGAGTCTTCTCCTGGGTTACCTTCACCCAGTCAGGAGACAAAGGTAGAGAATAAATGAGGAGTAGGGAATTTTATACAATATACCTGGAAGTGATTATATGTCACCTCCTTCAAGATTCCATCACAGCCTAAACTCAAACGGCTTGACCTAACTGGAGAGGGTGCTGGATGAGGTAGTATAGTTTTGTAGAGAGAAGGGAAAGGAGAATATGGATACTGATGAGCATTAGCAATCTCTGTCACAATTGTTCCTTTTGGTCACCAAATATCTCTGTGCTTCCTTTTTTACCAAAAACAGAAGACAGCATCCTCTTCCTAAGGAAGACCAACTCATTTAAACACTTTATCTAGCTCAGTGTCTAGGATCTCTGGCTTATGTGCAATCTTCTCCAGATATGGCCTCAGAGTCTAGCCACTTAGAAATCAAAAAGACAATCAACTTTCTCCAAAACTTCCACATATAAATGTGCAACAACATAGAAGATAACGGTAAGAAATCATGCCCATTCAGAAAGAGAAAGAACTAGAGACACCCAATATTCATTGACCTAGAGTGATTAGGAAGGACCCTTAAGAGATACTGCACAGATCGCTTACCCTGGGAGTAGACAGCGTTCCTTGATTTGACCCTGACGTTACCAGGAAGAACTCTCCCGTCCAATGTTGTTTGACCTCCAGCTCTAGGAGTTTATTTTGTGTTTACCATCCTCCTTGGTCACATCTGAAATGGATTTTGGAGAGTAGCCTTTGCGCAGAGTCTGGAAAGCTTTTGTGAGCTATTCCCTGCTGAAGTTTTAGCTTGCGAGTATGTTAGTTCACTAGGGCTGCCATAAAAAGACACCACAGGCTGTGTGGCTTAAACAACAGAAATTGTTGTTCTCACAGTTCTGGAGCTAGAAATCCAGGATCAAGGTGCCAGTAGGTTTGGTTTCTTCCTAGGCTTGCAGGTGGCTGCCTTCTCACTGTGTCATTGCCCTTTCCTCTCTGCGTGCACATCCCTGATGTCTCTTGGCATATCCAGATTTCCTCTTCTTACAAGTAATCCAGTCGGATTGAATTAGCCCTGAAAGAAAGGCCTCATTTTAATCTAACTGCAGCTTTTAAGTCACTATCTCCAAATATAGTCTCATTATGCATTATTGGGATTAGATTTCAACATGTGAATTTTGGGGGCTTGGGTATAATACAGCCCATATCTGGAGTCCAAAAGTTGTTTAGCCATTGGAACATCCAATGTTAAAGTTAGTTTTTCTGGCAGTGAAATTCCCTCAAGATATGAGTAGGCATACGATCTATTTGTTTTTGTTTAATTTCATGTGTCAGTGACCACACTCAAATTTCTTCCCCAGAATTCTTAGACATGCTTTATTTCTTTGCTTACTACTCATTGCCTCATTTGCTAAACTGATGGGTGTCGATGTGATGACATGTATCAGGTAGGCTTGGGAGGCAGACACTCATCTCAATTTTGCCACGAGTTTGACTGACTTCTATTAAACAGGTTTTTTTTACTGCCTCTTTGCCATACACAGCTTCTTAAACATTTTCTCTCTTACCTTATGGATTGTAGAGGAATTGACAACTCCACCTTTTTGGCTTCCTAAGTTTCTAGACTGGCTCTATTTCCATTGTTTTCCCTCTTAAATATTGTTCTTATAACACCTTTTATTATATACCTTTATATTTTACTGGAATACCCATAATAAAAGGCAGCTAATTGTAGCAAATACACTGTAAACATTATCTTTTCTAATCTTTATCCTCTTGAGCCGAAAGTAGGTGAGTGATCTGCCTTCCAGGTGATCACTAGCAACTGTCTTACCACATTCTTACCTTGCTGCTACAGGGATCTCCAACCTTTAAAGCTCTGATATCTAATCCCTTGCCATGGTGACTGCTGAGCCAATGCTATATGTAAGGTATGTAAGGTCTTCCTGGTTAGGAGATAAGGAAAGAGAATGAGTATGGGATTTCTGGAAATAAGCCCAGAAGTGGCATATATCACTTCTCTTCACATTGCCTTGACCAGAAGGTGATCACACAGCCCCATCTAGTTGCAGAGGAGGCTTAGAAATGCAGTATCGGGTGCATGGCTGGAAAGGAGAGGAGAACATGGACCTGAGTGAGCACAGGCGTTCTCTAACGCAAGACCTTAGAGCAGCTTTTGCTTGTTTGTTGGTTGTAGTCAAGACAAAACAAAATAAAAAGCCAAAAAACACCAACTCAAGTATACACTAACACAAGAATAGATACATACACATATACATACATAGAATCATATTATATAAAATTAAGCACAAAATCATATAAAACTAAATAAAATATTAGTATGGTTAATATTTAATTATATAAACATGTTGTAAAATTATCAAAAAATTCAAAAGGTTAGAAGATTTATGCGGCTGGCACATTTATTCATACCATCTCATGATATCACAGAATTATTTAAAACTGGGAAGAGACCGTTAAGATAATGTAGGTTAATCCTCCTTTTACAGGAAAAACAGATGCGTACATAAATAGAACTCTCTAAGGAAGTTAGTACCAGATCCAAAACTGGAACCTCTCCAAGGACAGAATAAGAAATATTAATATGAGGCACTATCTCAAAAGATACCAATATATGTATGTGATGGCAACAAAAATAAGAGAAAGAAATTGTAGAGTTAACGAGTTTACTAATATTATAAAATTATTTTCCACATGCAGGAAATGTCTTACATTCTCTACAAATAACCTGACAGTCTTTCTCATTTTTGCTCTTCCATGTTGCATCTATAACTTTTGTTAGAAGACTCCTTATTTACTTTCAGTTTTCATCACTTTCTTGCTCTAACTATGAATTGAATATTATTAAAGTTTAGTACTAGTAATAGCTCACCATTGGCAGATTTTTCTAGTCAATTTTTAAGGAAGTAATAGCAATATTTTTTTCTGTTATGGAACAAATGCTGTTACAAAATATGGCATAAGAACAGCATTTTTAACCATACGAGAATTAATATATTCCTCTTCTCATCTCTGATAGTAGCATTTTATGTGTTCTCATCTGTCTGCCAAGATTTTAAACTTTTAAATTTGTGTCCACTTATTTGTCTAGTGCAACACCTTGCACAGAATAAAAATTCCATAATTATTTTTGGAATAAGTGAATTTTTACAGATGTACAATCTCTCTCTCCCCTCCCCATACACACACACACACACACACACACACACACACACACACACCCCGTTATAATGACTGATTAACTTAAAGTCCTTATAGTTTACTTTTCTGTGTTTGACTTTGGGAATACAGATATAGTCAGACATCTTCTGATGACAAATATGAGAAAACCTAGGTATTTATTATATTATTCAGTTTTTTTGTATTATTACTATGATAATGTGATATTAGTGGGGGTTCTTCATTTCACAAATTACGCTTAAAAACTTAAAACACACCTTGTCACAGCTTGGTCAAATCACATTAAGCCTCATGGGATAGGCATGGAAAGGGCAGAGCAATTGCAAAATTTCCAATTTCAAATATTCTTCTCTAAGACAGGAAGGGGGAATGTGGGAAGTTGTTCCAGGAATGTCAGACTACCAACAGCATCAGTAGAAGCTTATCATGAGAACAGCTCACTAGGAAGGACGCTGAGGCTAAGCCAATGAAATAAAGACAAAAATTCTCAGTGGAAGTATGGTGCCCAGAACAGAGATGTGGTCTTGAACTCTGTACTTGAGGGGAGGTGCTTAATTTTCTGTAGCACAATTTTTTAATCTGTAAATTGAACCTTTGGTGAAAATTAAATTAATAAATTTCAAGTACCTAGAACAATCATGGGCACCTGGTAAGCACTGGAAAAAAGTAAGCCTTGATCATCAACCTGATAACAAAGTATTTTATCATCAACCTGACAATAAAATAAAGGGTTTTATTATCATCATCATTACTGCTAATCCAGGCCCAATGGGTCCAGGAGTCGATCAGTGGTAAATCCAGAGACTAGGGGATAATCTGGTTGGTTGAATATCTGACTCCTAATGGAACTGAAGTGAATGATCAGCAGAGGGTAAGATACACATGTGGAGAAGGGATGGTTATCGGACAAGATATTTGAGTGAATGAGGAAAGTTTCAATTGTTGCTGTGCCCTTTTGTCTTTCTGATTTGATACCCTCTCATTGGGCTGGGAGAGGTGACTTAATGTGTTTCTCAGTTAGGGGGATGTTATTCAATATGCAAATACACTTACATTTTCTTGCTATCACTGTCACTGGGTTTTCTAATATGTAAATGTATGTTTCTTGTTGATCCATCTCTCTGTTGGCCAAACCAGTGTCTCCTTGCAATATCAGTATAATTTTATTTTATGCAGTGACTGAGAAAAATTCTATTCTGAGTTACTTTGCTTTTCAGAGATTAAATGCTTTTAAAAGGAAATGTATTATTATTTCCTTTTTTAAAGTTTTCATAACAGTGAGAGAATCTGAATTTTCTCTAGTAGAACAGTTGAAAAAGACATTGTTTATAATGTACACACAATTCATTCAATGGGAACCTAGAGGATGATATCTACCATGATATAGCCATAATTTTAGGTAATTCTTATTTCTTAAATGTATCAATAGTAATATTATAAAAGAGTAATTTTTAAAGTAAAGTAAAATCAAGATTTATTTGATTTCCTTTGTTAGCTACATTACTACCACTTATTCTTGCATGAGTAATCAGTGTTGTTTCTTCATGCTAATAGTAAATGACTTATACCAGAAGGAGAACTTTCATTTTTAGAGCAAAGTTTTGAAACGTTGTTCAAAATGAAAATTGTATTTTGATAGCTTTAAAAATAATAGAAAGCATATTTAGGAAGGAGTAAATATTATTAAATTTAATATACACAATATTATAATCATGAAAAGGCACAACTATGAATGTGAAGGAATTGAGGTTACTGTTTTATTCACAGAGAGACAGCTTAAGTGTAATGATATATTCCAGTAAAAATAACCAAATTCCTAATATTCTATTGCAATATAACTTTAACATCTGCTATAATTGGTTTAATTTGCATAAATTCATAACTGATTTCAGCTTTTTATATAATGTGTTCTTATTTAGACAAGCTAATCAAATTTTCTTGTTCAAAGACAAACATAAACACCTAGTGCAGTGACTCATGCCTATAATCCCAGTGCTTTGTGAGGCCAAGGCAGGAGGATCACTTGAGCCTAGGAGTTCCAGAAAAGCCTGGACAGCACAGCAATCCCCCATCTCTACACAAAATAAACGGTGGCTCACACCTATAATCCCAGTACTTTGGGAGGCCGAGGCAGGTGGATCACGAGGTCAAGAGATTGAGGCCATCCTGGTCAACATGGTGAAACCCTGTCTCTGCTAAAAATACAAAAATTAGCTGGGCATGGTGGCACACGCCTGTAGTCCCAGCTACTCAGGAGGCTGAGGTTGGAGAATTGCTTGAACCTAGGAGGCCGAGGTTGCTATGAGCCGAGATCGTGCCATTGCACTCCAGTCTGGGTGACAAGAGCGAAACTGCATCTCAAAAATAAAAAAAAAAAAAAATTAGCCAGGCATGGCGGCACGTATCTGTAGCCCAGCAACTCAGAAGGCTGAAGCAAGAGGATTGCTTGAGCTCAGGAGGTTGAGGATACAGGGTGCTATGATGGTGCCACAGCACTCCAGCCTGGGTGACAGAGTAAGACTCTGTCTCTAAAAACAACAACACAAAAGACAAAAATAGAAAGAGGCAAGCACCTCTGACAGAATATCAGCCCACACAGGACTTCCCTTGTTACTGTACCATGTAACTTGTTAGCTACATTACTACCACTTTGTCTAAAGGAGCATCTTGAGATGTAAGGTCACATCTGCAGTTCGGTGTGAAAGTCGTTTTAGCATCAAGAACAGAGTTAACAGTTTTAAGCCCTAGCTCCACATAATCCGGTGTATGAATGTGGCTATTGATATTCATCTCTTTGAGTTTCAATTTTACAATATAATCAACCTGCAAAATAAGGATATTACCTCTCTTCTGGGGTTATATTTTTGAGGCTGAAAGGAGATGACTCAGATTAAGCTATTAACAAAGCATACACTGGCTCATAGTAGTAGGTAAGCATGCTGTAAAATGTATGACTACTATCATTTTTGTTTTTATCATTTTAGCAGTGGTAGTAGTCATACTTAAAGATGGATAAGAACTTAGGAGTAGGAGAGAAAAAAAGAAGCATTTAAGACCTGTGAATATGAAGCCTTTGTTTTCCTGGTAATCCCGCTGGGCGCTAACATGAGGACCTAAGTATCAGCTATCACACAGTAAATTCTCTGCATCTGCTTTTTGAATACCCTCAATCCTTCACCTCAGTTTCTCTGTAATGCTTTTGGAAATAACTCTGGGATGTCTCTGGTCTCCACAGATGAGTTTGTAGATCATTATGTGGGATTGGTCTCGCCTCCCTCTGCAGCATCCCTGGGGTGTCGGTTGTGTGTGTCAGCAGCTATGCTTCCAGTGCCTTCTGACCAGATCGCCACTGAGCATCCCCCAAGGTACCTCCCCTGTTCACAAGCCCTGCCAATATCAAGGCCACTCCTGCCAAAGCCTACTGATGTCTGCACTGAGGCTGCAAAGCCCACAGTCAAGAGTGCTGATGCATTCAGGACACAGCCCAAAGTCACAGAGGGACAACACTGTGCCAGAGACTGACTCTGAATTTGGCCTGGCTTCCAACAGATATCTGGATTCCCCAAACATCCACTGAGTGACTCCTAAGTGTGAGGCATTTTCCTTGACTTTTTTCCTTTTTCACTGTCGCATGCCAGAGTGGTGATTTTTGTTGTACTTCATAATTACTAATAGACTGATGAGTAGAAGGTGATCTATTAGATGGTTTTTAAAACGCATATAATGTGATAATCCTTTCTTTTCTTAAAGGCAATAAAAATATAATTATGTGCTGCCATAAGGTAATTGTAAAAGAAAACAATTTTAGGAATGATTATATTAAAAACAAAAAGAATTCTTGAGGAGGGAAAAGTTAGAAAAAAGCTATAGATATGCATTTTTAATTTTTTATCTATTGATTCAACTTCAAGGAAACAAATAAAATACTCTATAAATAATCCTCTTGCCCAGCAGATATTCTCTTAATAAGTAAAATGCGGCCGGGCGCAGTGGCTCACGCCTGTAATCCCAGCACTTTGGGAGGCCGAGGTGGGCGGATCACGAGGTCAAGAGATCGAGACCATCCTGGTCAACATGGTGAAACCCTGTCTCTACTAAAACTACAAAAAATTAGCTGGGCATGGTGGCG
>NW_016107320.1:466553-467949 GCF_001604975.1 Cebus imitator | reverse complement strand
AAAAAAAAAAAAAAAAAAAAAAAGTAAAATGCAAGAATCAATAATCAAGAAGAAATTCATATCATTGGTTTATCAGTCTGCTTTTAGTCCAGCTCTCCTTTTTATGGGCCTCCATGGTACTTCTTAGTTCAATTTAAACAATAGGCCCTTTACCATTGCTTTAGTAATTGAAAATTGCATAGTGAGTTTTACTAATCCATTTCTGCATTTTGGCCAACAACAACCCTTCTATTTCAGAACTCTGCTTCTTAACTCCATCTACGAATTCATTTACCTCCACAACCCTTGTTACTTTCTTTCTTCTTATGGCAAAGAATCAGGTATTTCTCTTGCTGTCTAGGGTTAATTAATCTCTGTACCTGTGTTCTGGTTTATTTCCCCTTTTCAAGCAGAATTTTCTTATGCTTCTCTTTTATATTTTCAAGCTCTTTCTGGTCATAGGTTACATAAAGATATCAAGTCTTTGTACCTTTGAACAGAAAAAAAAATTTTCAAATCCTATGATTCCTGTGTCTAACATTCCTTCCCAGTCAAGCACTTAGAAATAATTTCATAAACTCCCTTCCTCCAATTTCTCATTTTCCTTTCTCTCTGCAGTCCCTTATAATCTATGCTCCAAAAGGAGAACAGACAACAATAATGAAATGGCTCAAATCCACCGGCTACTTTTTGGCTTTTACTTAATATTTCTGCATCTTTTAATTGAATCTGCCTCTCTCTCTCTCTCTCTCTCTCTCTCTCTCTCTGTTTCTCTCTCCTGCACTGGCTCTCATATTTCATCTGCCTTCTCAACCTTGAAAGTCCTTCTGATTACCTTCGTAGGTTCATCTACTTCTGTTCTTCCCTTAGAAGTTTATCCATCCAAGTCAACACCACAACCTTCTTTCTAAAATGCAAATCAAATGCAACTCTTTCTTTTAAATTAAAGTTGCTTCCCATTGCCTACAAAGCTTAATTTTTAGCTTTCTATTCCACTCTATAAATCCAGCTCTCCACTCTCTATCAGACCCATAATCATTTTTCCAATCTGCCAGAACTTTCCACGCCTCAGAGCTTGTGCATATGTTGTTTGCACTGCCTGAGATATTTCTGCAATAGGCCTAGAATATTTGCTTTTGGCCAGCAACTATTCATTAAGCATCTATAATACATATGAAAACATGCTAGGCACCCACAATGTAAGGAGGATGGTCATGTGTCTTACTTTTAGTACAAGCCATCTCACAGCCTTAGCAAGGGACATGTTTTATGTGCTATCATACCTGACTACTAACCATTCCCTTAAAACTTTTTGATGGTTTCCCATTATGTTACACTTCTAATACGTCTCACAAGGCTGTCATAAACCACAAAATTTCCTCTGCCCTTTGTGCTTTTGCAAGTTTTCATTCCATAC
>NW_016107320.1:458152-466503 GCF_001604975.1 Cebus imitator | reverse complement strand
AAAAAAGTCAAGAAATAATGCTTTCTTCACCTTATAAGTCCATAAATTGACAGCTCGTGAAAGCATATCCTTTCTATAGTCTTCTCAAATTAAAGAATAAGAACTATATGATATTGCAATATAGTGAAAATACCTGAAATTTTCAGGACTGAACTTTCTGAACTGCAACCAATTATATATTTATTACTCACAACCTTTATTCCCCAAACCATAGGCACACATATGTCCCAGATATACCTATTTTTAGAGTGGGATACATACACTTTAAATTGTTATTTTTACATAATTTCTAGTCTTATTTTCTCTCTTTGTTGTGTGTAAGACATACACAACATAATTACATAATTTCTGGTCTTATTTTCTCTCTTTGTTGTATGTAAGACAATGTGACCAACATTGCACTATCAAGACAAAGATTGATAGTGTAATCTTTGTCACTATCACCTGCTCCTTTCTTTAACTCTTCTTGGTCTTTGACATTTGATTTTCCTCTTACCTTTCCAGACCCACCTTCTCACTCTCCTTTGTAGGTCTTATTCCCCAGCCTTTGAAATTGCTGTTATCAGTGTTCTTTCTTTGCATAGCTAGGTCCTCTTTACATTACCCCTCTCTGAAAATGTCATCCAAAGCATAACTTCAATTATTACCCAAATGGTAATGAAACCCATTTTTTACCTGCACATCAGATCTTTCTCTCATGCTTTGAATTTACATAATCTTATTTAGCATCCACCATTGAACAAATCACCAGTACCTTATATGCAACATAGCTAGAAATATATCTACATATTCATCTTCTCAATTTGTATATTTACCTGCATTTCTAATCTTAATTTAGAAGTAATCATTGTTGTATGTTTCTCTTTTACGTTTCACCATCCAATCAATTTGCCAGTCTTTTTATTTTTTTCTGGGAACCTGTCTCCAAATTTTATCCTTGAACAGTTTTCTTACTCAACACCCTCCAATCTAATTTCTTTTCTACTACCAGGGTTATGTATCTCACAGGTCTGCTTATTAAGTACAAAATATATGACTTATTGGTAATCACTTTCCCTAGCAGAGGGCCTGGGACATAAAATTAGCACAGTATAAAGGCTTGGTCATTCATTCATTCAATAACAATGTAATGAGCAACTACTATTTTCTAGACACTATATGAGATGCTCTGGATATATCAGTATCAGGGAGCTGAAGCTTACATTCTAGCAGGGGACAACAGAGAATAAATAATAAGAAAAATAAATAAGTAAATTACTAGCATAGTAGAAAATGATACAAGACACAGAAATAAGAAAAGGAAGCTCAGAAGAATGGGAATGAGGAAAACCAGGGGTGGGCAAGTTGGAAATTAACTAAGGTTGTCAAGGCAACTCTGTGTAAAGATTTAAAGGAGATGAGAGAATTACACATGCATTTAATAGGAATAAAAAAGATTCAAGCAGGAGAAACAACGGATACAAAGGTCCTAACCTGAAAATATACATAGTGTGTTCAAGGAACAGTAAGAAAGCCATGGCTAGAAGGGAATTAAAAGGGATTCAGAAGTAGGAGGTGAGATCAGAGCTAATAGGCATTTCCGGTCATTGTGAGGCTCTTACTCTGAGCAAAATTGTTGAATAAAGGCAGAAAAAGCTAATTGGGAAAGAAGTACACTAACATTAACTGAGACGAGGGAGAATATACATGATGGCTTCATGAACTGTCAGTTAACTCAGTGTGTCTAGTAAAATATCCTCATCTTAAAGTATGATTAGATATTTAATGTTGGATTCCTTTAATATGTCTTCTAAATTTAGATTATTCAAATAAGTCAACAATCTTTTTGATTGTGCCATTTTGGAAGCTGATGCTGGATGTGTTTCTGACACTGCACTGCAGCCTTCTGACCACTGTTGATGTAGCTTCCTTGAGCAACAAGGGCTAAAAAATGTTCCTACTGGTCTAGAAATGAAAAGCGATACCAAACACTGATTAAGATCTATGAAGTCCTGCAAAGAAACCATAATTTTAAAAGTGCTGCTATAATTGAGTGTGAATGAAAAAGGTAGACTCTTAAAATTGTGAAGTAACCATTCATGATTCACGATTAATTAGTAATAAGTGGCACTTCATTTTTAAAACTACCTTTGAAGGCTAATTTTTGTGCGTCTCTGGTTTAGAGAACTTTGATATTGAAGGAAAGCTTCAATTTCTAGGGTGGAGGGAATTGTAAGCCCTTTACAATCCCATTAGTGACCTGGTCCAGTGGCAAAACACCTTTTTTGGAGAAAATGGCTTCATCTTGACCCCTTGCAAGGCTTCACGTTCCCTCCTCTGAAACAGGCAGACATCCAACAAGGTAGTTACAGAATAAGAAGATTTATCCACTGATTAAGAAAAGCTACTGTCCGTGTTCCACTTTCTAATGTGTATTCAACCTAAAATTTAATCCGATCTGTTTCCCAGTATATCTCTAGGTATTATTCTGCCAAAGCTAAATTCACATTAGATAAATGAATTTTCTTTAATATATCTTTTTAAATCATTATACTCTACATATATCAAAAGTAAATCCAGGGAT
Source organism: Cebus imitator (assembly GCF_001604975.1). NCBI lineage: Eukaryota > Metazoa > Chordata > Mammalia > Primates > Cebidae > Cebus > Cebus imitator. The sequence goes on along the minus strand of NW_016107320.1, from coordinate 463,940 downwards.
GTATAGTTTTGGCAACATGTCAAGAGTATGGAAGTCGTCCAGCGCAGTGGCTCATGCCTGTAATCCTAGCATTTTGGGAGGCCAAAGCAGGCGGATCACTTAAGGAATGGAGTTCACAACCAGCCTGGCCAGCAGGATGAAACCCTGTCTCTATTAAAAATATAAAAAATTAGCCAAGTGTGGTGGTAGGTGCCTGTAATTCCAGCTACTCAGGAGGCTGAGGCAGGATAATTGCTCGAACACAGGAGGCAGAGGTTGCAGCAAGCTGAGGTCACACCATTGCACTCCAGCCTGGGCAGCTGAGTGAGATTCTGTCTCAAAAAAAAAAAAAAGTATGGAAGTAATCATTCCTACTCTTACAGCAAGAGAAAAAATATAACAAAATAAAAATCAGTGACCTTTCTTTGACCTATCAAGGAATCATGGCTGTAAGGCAAACATGGTTGTAAAGCCATCCCCAAATCTGGAGAGACAGGTCAATCAGAGAGTCGCCTCCAATATCTGCTTTCCCAGAGCAAAAGCCACAGAAGCCATAAAATGGTAGAAACGGCTAAATGGTAGTTGCATGAAATTGCTGAAGGATGAGTGTAAACTAGCATGAGAATGGGAAAGTCCAGGGGCTACAGTCTAGTGTCTATGCAAAAAAATAATAATAGAAAAAAGCAATAGGAAGGGATTTGTAACAGGACTCTCAGATGCAAACCAGAGAAGCTGACTGTGGCTGGCCAAACAAAAAGGGAAATTATTGGGTGGATATATTAGACAAATGGTCTGCAGAACCAGATTTAAGCCTCTACTACCAGAAATAATGCTCTAAACTACATTACAGAAGGGGCCAACGAGAGAACCACTGGCATTGACACTTCCATTAACAAGCGGTAGCTATTTCAGTTTTTAAAATTTGTAGCAAGGAACTCGACTTTACTGCAGCTGCTCCTGACACCAGCTGAACACTCCTATCCCAGAACCCAGGACAAACATTCATCACCACCACCTAACTAAGATGATCCTGCCATCATCCTCCCGACAAAAATGGCTTCACAACTCTGAGTCTTTCCTCAAATTGATAACTTCCCAATTGGATTATCTTATTAATATGCCCAAAGAGTGAAGATTTGTATAAATGCCTGGGCCCCAGCCACAAATAATGGTGAGAATCCAGTTTTCTGGTTTCTACCATGGGAAGGTGAGACTCATAGTGATGAAAATTTCCAAACAAGCAAGATCATATTAAAAAGTTCTAGGCAGCCAGAAAAACTGAAACTAAAAGCTATTTACAACATTTCAAATTTTTATCACTGCCAGAAATTCAAACATATAATGATCACATTTCTGAAAGGAAAAGAATATAATAATGATTTTACTCAAAGTTACATAAGGAGTGGAAAAGTATCTGTGTTTACAACACACTCATGGAAATCTCTGTGTGAAAAAAGACCTTTGTCAACCTTTAACAAGCATAATAACTTAAAGTTATGACAAAGTAAATACACTAAAGCATGGCACCCAACTGCCATAGTGTGAAAAACAATAAAATAATTATTTGTCCAGCTTTGAAGCATCAAACTTTTAATTGTGAATAAATCTATATTCACTGAACTTCCATTAAATATTTTTAAAATCAATAAACAGCATAAGAATTGCTGAATACACAAGAGAAATTATATATATAATAGAAATGAGGGCTAGATTTTTAGTCATACAAACTTCTATTTTTGCTTCTTAAATATAAATATTTTGTTTTCAAAAATTTAATAATGACTTCCGTTATCTGGTTTTGTAAGTAGCTTGGAGGTGGCCACTCTGCCTTAACAACAAGTAATAAACTAGACAGACTGAAAAATCAACTCTTCCTGGATCTGTAAAAGAGGTGAGAATAGAGGGCAAACCACTGCACCCAAGGTTAAAGATAGAGACAGGCAAATACAGGAACTCACAGCTTGCCAGAGCAGAAACTACCCTGGAAACCAGTGCAAGAATAGGAAAACTTGAATTGTAATTAACAAATTGCTGAAGACTCAGTGTGAACAAGTCTGAGAGTTATAAACTCCATCATTGACCAACAACTCATAGAGGATCCGCAATACTTTCATAAGTTTTACCTCCAGGAGCTCAACCAGGTTGTCACAGTAAATGCTAGAAGAAAATCGCCTTTTGCTCCTGGGATGAGGAGGACAAAAGAAAACACTCTGAAATACACCAGAGAACTCTTTTCTTTTTAACAAGGCCTGCCCTCAGGAGAAACTATTTAACCGCAGCTAAACCTGATGGGCCTTTTATCCAGACCTAACAGACCTGGGGAAGGTAAATCCAAACTCCAGCTGGCTCTAGCCCTTCAGGTGGGAGAAGGAAAATAACCAACTCCAGCCCACTCTAGCCATCCTGTCTCATCTAAGAGATGGCTGGGGGAGACTGGGAAGCACTTGTGAAACCTACAGTCAAAGCTATAAGCTCATTGAAAGACCGAGACCTAATCACAGGAGGATAGAACACATTCCCTCACTTTACTACCACCCTATTATAGCAGTAAGTTTTACTTGCTACACCGTGTCTGACTATCAAGAAAAAACTACAAAGCATGTTAAAAAGTAAAGATATAATTTAAAGCTACAGAGTGTATTAGTTTGTTATTTTAAAAATACCTGAGACTGGGTAATTAATAAAGAAAAGAGATTTAATGACTCACAGTTCTACATGGCTGGGGAGGTCTCAGGAAATTTACAATGATGGTGGAAGGCAAAGGGGAAACAGGCATCTTACATGATGGTATGAGAGAGAGAGAAATTGAAGGGCTAACTACAACTTATAAACCAAAAGATCTCATGAGAACTCATTCACTGTCATGGGAACAGCATGGGGAAAACCACCCTCATGATCTGATCACCTCCCACCAAATCCCTCCCTTGACACACGGGGATTACAACTTGAGATGAAATTTGGATGGGGACACACAGAGCAAGCATCCAAACAAGACTCAGATGTGGCAGCGATAGTGGAATTAACACACTAAGAATTCAAAACAACTAAGATTGGAGTGACAGCAGCAAGATGGTAAAATAGGACTTTCCAGGCTTGTCTCATCACAGAAATAACAATTTGAATAAATATCCACACTCAAGAATATTTCACAGAAGCTAAGGAATTCAGGTGACAGACTACAGCACCTAGGTGCATTATAAAAATAAGAAAAGACACATTGATGAAAATAGAAAGGACAATTTCACATTACTTGCATTATCCTTTCCCTAAGCCCAGGCAGCATAGCATGAGAGAGGGAGTCCCTGCATGGGAGAAGAGGAGTGAAATGAGCAGACATCTTTGCTATGGAGCCTACCACCAGGCCTGCCCCAATGAAACATGGAACCAGGTCTAGTCCCACAGCAGGCTTGGTCTATTCCTCACAGACTGAGACTCCAAAGCAGTCCTTTGGGCCTGAGGATCCAGCCCAGCACCACTGACATAGTATCCAGATCAGGTTTTATGGATCCAGGCTCCAGGTCAACCCTAGTGCCAGGCTTGATCCAGTGGACCAAGAGTCCAAGCCCGACTTCACAGACCTAGACCCCAGGCTTGTTCAGGTCTGTCCCTGCAGACCCAGACTTTAGGCTTGTCCCATGGACCTAGATTAGACTCAAACTCCAGGTCCAGCCCCACAAACCAAAGCACAAGGCTGGTCCATGTGGATTCAGTCACCAGTTCTGCCTACATGCTGATCCAGATACTAGCCAAGCCCACCCAAGAACCCTATCAGCAAGCTTGCTCATGAATCTCTGGAAGGGCCAAGTGGTGAAGCACTTTTCCCACTGAAGGTAGCGTGTAAATATTTAAAGAGGTGCCTCTTTCCTCCAATGCACAGATACCAACATAAGGCCACAGGATCATGATAATCAAGGAAACCTGACACTACCAAAGGAATGAAATAATCAAGGAAACATGACACCACCAAAGCACTAGTAACTGATATTAGATAAATGGAGATCTATGAACTACCTAACAAAGAATTCAAAATAATCATCTTAGAGAAGTTCAGTGAGCTGCAAAAGAACACAAACAGACAATGAAACAAATCAAGGAAAATAATACATGAACAAAATAAGGAGCTCAAGAAAGAGATGGCAAACATAAAAAAGAACCAAACAGATATTCCTATAAAAGAACACATGACTGAATTGGAAAAAAAAAAATAGAGTACATCAACAGCAGACTGGTCAAGCAGAAGGAAAAAAAAATAGTAAGCTCAAAAACAGATAATTGGAAATTACCTAGTTATAGGAACAAAAAGAAAAAAAGAATTAAAAAGAGTGAAGAAAAGCTTACAAAGTTTCTGGGATACCATCAAGCAAGCCAATCCATGGATTATAGAATTCTCAGAAAAAGCAGAGTAAGAAAGATGATGCCGAAAGCTTATTAAAAAAAAAATTACAATAGAAAACCTTCCAAATCTAGAGAGAGAAATAAGTGTCTATATCCAAGAAGCCCAAAGAATCCCAAATAAATTAAATAGCAAGAGATCTCCAACTGGATGCATCATAATCAATTTCTCAGAAGTCAAACGGAATTTTGAAAGCAACCCATCATATAAAGAAACCTCTATTTGCAGATTTCTCAACAGAAGACTAGAAAGCCAGAGGCAAACGGGATGATACAGTCAAAGCACTGAAAGAGAAAAATAGCCACCCAAGAACATCATACGTAGAAAGCCCATCCTTCAGGAATGAAAGAGAGATAAAGAATTTCCCAGAATAAAACAAAAGCTGAGAAAGGTTGTCCACTAGCCCTGCCTTACAAGAAATGCTAAAGGGAGTTTTTCGAGTGGAGACGAAAGGATGCAAACTAACAACATAAAAACATCAACGGCAAACTTACTGTAAGGTTAAGAATATAGTTAAATTCAGAATACTCTAACACTGTAATGTTAATGCAAAAATCATTTTTAACCTCAATATAAAGATTAAAACACAATAGTATTAAACATATTTATAGTTATAATAACTGGTTAATGAATACATGACATAAAAAGATACAAATTGTGTTAACAATAACATAAAATATAGGCAGAAAGTGAAATTAAATTGTAGAGATTTTGTATAGGTCAAAGCTAAGCTATTGACAGCTTAAAATAGACTGCTATAACAATATGATATTTAATGTAAGCTTTATGGTAAGCCAAATAAAACTGTAACAAATACACAAAAGATCAAGTATCAAAGCATAACACTTCAAAAATTCATCAAATCACAGTGGAAGACAGCAGAAGACCAATGGAGCAAATGAACTCCAGAACCGTCAGAAAATAACAAAATGGCAGCAGTAAGTTTTTACCTATCAACAATTAGTTTAAATGTAACTGTCTTTAAATCTTAATCAAATGAAAGAGAATGTATTTTTTTAAAAAAAGAGCCAACCATAGCCTGCCTACAAGAGAAACACTTTACCTTTAAGGGCACATATAGACTAAAGCAAAGGGATGTAAAGATATATTCCATTCAAATAGAGACCAAAAGAGAGCAGAGGTGGCTCTACTTAGATCAGACAAAATAGATTTCAAGTCAAAATTTGTCACTAGAGGTCGGACACAGTAGCTCACGCCTGTAATCCCAGCACTTTGGGAGGCCAAGGTGGGTGGATCACGAGGTCAGGAGTGAAACCCCGTCTCCACTAAAACCACAAAAAAATTAGCCCGGCATGGCGTCACGTGCTTGTAATCCCAGCTACTCGGGAGGCTGAGGCAGGGTCGCTTAAACCTGGGAGGCAGAGGTTGCAGTGAAACAAGATCACATCACTACAC
>NW_016107320.1:361730-458142 GCF_001604975.1 Cebus imitator | reverse complement strand
AAAAAAAAAAAAAAAATTGTCACTGGAAATAAAGACATTTACTATATAATGATAAAGGTATCAGCAAAACAAAAGGATAAAATTATAAATATATATATATATATATACATGTGTGTGTGTGCTACATTCTACATCATAGCACCTGATTATATACCAAATGTCAACTGAAGGGAGAAATAGACAACAATTCCAGAAGGGTAGCGGACTTCAATACCCTACTTTCAACAACAGATAGATAATCCAAACAAAATCAATAAGGAAACATTAATCTAAACAACACAATAGAACAAGTAGGCCTAACACTTACACAGAACATTGCATGCAAAAGCAGCAGCAGAATACATACTTTTTCCAAGTGAACATGAAACATTTTCCAGAATAGATCATATGTTAAGAAGCAAAACAAGTCTTAACAAATTTGAGAATATTGAAATTATATCAAGTACCTTTTGTGACCACATGATATAAAGTAGTAATCAATGATTGAAAGAAATTTAAAATTTTTCAAATGCATGAAAATAAAACAACATATTTATTAAAAAATGGATGGGTCAAAGATGGAATCAAGGGAGAAAAAAAATCTTTAGGCAAATGAAAAGAGAAATACTACACACCAGTATTTATGGGATGAAGCAAAAATTCTAAGAGGAAAGTTTGTAGCAATAAATGCCTGCATTTAAAAAAGAAATATCTCCAATAAATAATATAGTTTGCACCTCAAGGAACTAGAAAAAGAAGGAACATAGCCAAAAGTCATCAGAAGACAGGAATTGCTAAAGATCGGACAGAAATAAATGAAAAACAGACTAGAAAAACATAGACGAGATCAAAGAACCTAAGAATTATTTTTATAAACCAGTAAACAAAATTAACAAATCTATAGTTAGGCTTAAAAAAGAGAAGATTCAAATAAATAAAAATATAAATAAATGATAAGACCTTAGAACTGATACTACAGAAATATAGAGGATCATAAGAGACTGTTGTGAATAACTATCCACCAGCAAATTAAATAACCTAGAAGGAATGAATACATTCCTGGAAATATATATCCTAACAATATTAAATTACGAAGAAATTAAATAACTGAACAAATCAGTAACGAGCAAGTGGATAGACTTGGTATTTTAAAACCTCCCCTTCCAAACCTATAAATGTGACATGTCGAATTAACAGAATAGAGACATATGAATGGCCAACAGATATAAGAAGACATGCTCAACATCTCTTATCACCAGGGAAATGCAAATTAAAACTACAATGAGACACCACTTCACAGACATTAGAATGACTATTGCCCAAAATTAAAAAGATAACAAATGTTGGTGAGACCATGGAAAAAGGGAACTCTTGTATATCATTGGTCAGAATGTAAATTTGTATAACTATTATGAAAAATAGTATGGAGGTTCCTCAAAAAATTAAAAATAGAACTAACATATGAACCAGTAATTCTACATCTGGGTATATATCCAAAGTTATAAAATCAAGATGTCAAAGAAATATAGTCTGTTCTGTGTTCATTGAAGCATTATTCACAATAGCCAAATATGGAATCAACCTAAACATTCATCATTAGATGAAACAATAAAAGAAATGTGTTATATATGCAATGGCATATTATTCTGCCTTTAAAAAGAAGAAAATTCTGTCATTTTGACACATGGATGGAATTAAAGGATGTTATACTAAGTAAAATAAGTCTACAATGACAAATACTCCATGATCTTACTTATATGTAAAATCTAAAAAATGTTAAACTCATAAAAGCAGAAAGTAGAACGGTAGTTGCTCAAAATTGGAGACTGCAGGGAGGGAAAATGAGGAGACGTGGGTCAAAGAATACCAAGTTGTAGTTAGAAAAAAATAGATCTATTGAAAAACATGGTAACTATATTTAATAATAGTGTATTATGTTCCTGAAAATTGCTGAGAAAATAGATCTTAGATATTCTCACTGTAAGAAAATGTGATAAAAATATGAAGTGTTGGATATGTTAATTAAATTACTTGTGGTAATCATTTCACAATGTAGACATGTATCAAAAAAAATACACCAAAATATATCCGATTTTTATTTATCAATTATATCTCAGTAAAACTGGAATAAGAAAATTAATTTATTAAAATGTGGGAAAAGTTCAAAATAAAGAAATTAAGTTAAAACAACAATCATTAGTATGGTAAAGACTCTAAAGAACAAAGCAGATGAACACAGCAAATGTAAGAAAAAATGGTATAAATCCCAGTAAAGAACAAAGAATAAATGACAGAGATGAAAAAAACTGTGACTAAAATAATAATTTCAATGGGCTTATTGATAGACTGCTTGTAGCTGAGGAAAGAATCTCTGAACTTGAGAATATCTCAATAGAAACCTCCAAAACTGAAAACCAAACAGAAAAAAGACCAAATAAAAAGGAATATCAAGGGACCATGGGATAACCACAAAAAGTGTAACATACATGTAATGAGAACACCAGAGAAAGAAGAAAGAAAGGAACATGAAATATTTGAAACAGTAATGACTGACAGAACTTCCTCCAAATTAATGTCAGATAACAAACCACAGATTCAGGTAACTCAGAGAATATCAAGCAGAATAAATGCAAGTGGGGAAAAAAGAAACAAAACACGCAAGCAAACAAAGACCGAAAACAAACACATGCAAGCTACACCTAGGTATATCAGTTCCAAACTACAGAAAGTCAAAGATAAAGAAAAAATTGTGAAAAACACCAAGAGGAAAAAAAAAAAAAATCACGTTATCTGAGAGGAACAAAGATCCAAATTCTCCATAGGACCATGTAATCAAAAGTCAATGGAGTAAAATATTCAAAGTATTGGGAGAAAAAGAAAATCACCAACCAAAAATTCTGTACCTTTATGAAATTATGCTTCAAAAGTGTGGGAGAAATAAAGACAGTCTCAGACAAATAAAACCAAAAATTTTTGCCAGTAGATTTGCCTTCTAGGAAATAATAAAAAGCCATTTATTGAGAGAAAGAAAAAAACATATAGGTCAGAAACTAGAATCTGCATAAAGTTTTTATTCTACTGTCACTTGTTTTTTCATACAAACTCCTTATTCTCAAGCTCGCTCGGAACATTCACTGAGGTAGACAACTTAGGCCATAAAACACACCTTAACAAACCTATAAGAATAGAAATTATATAATGTGTACTGTCAGATAAAAATGAAGTTATTGATTAATCATTGCCCAAAGTAGATATCAATAACAGAAGTATAACTGGAAAATTCCAGAACACATTCTAAATAATACAGTGGTCAAAGAGGAAATCGCAGGGGAAATTTTTAAAGATCTAAAACCAAATGAAAATGAAAACACAACTTATAAAATATTGAGAGGTGCAGCAAAAGCAATCAATTCTTAGAAAGAAACACAGCATTGGATACATATATCAGAAAAGAAGATCTAAAATCAATAATGTAAGTTATTACCTTAGGAAACTAGGAAAAGAACAACAAATTAATTCCAAAGTAAGCAGAAGAAAAGAAATAAGAATTAGGGCAGAAATCAATAAAATTGAAACACAAAATCAATAGAGAAAATAATGCCACAAGCTTTTTTTTTTTTTTAATAACAATATAATTGATAATCCTCTAGTGAGGTTGACCATGAAAAAGAGAGAGAAGACATAGATTACACAGCAGTTAGACAGGGGACATCTCCACAGATCCCATAGACATTAACAGAATTTAAAAGAAGATTATAAACAAGTCTATGACCCCAAATTTTATAAACTAGATAAATGGGGCAATTTCTTAAATGACAAAATTTGCCAAAACTCACACAAGAATAAACAATCTGAATAAGCCTATATCAAAGGAAACAGAATCAATAATTAGTTCCCTTCCAAAACAAAAAGCAGCACTAGAACTAAAGTGATTCACTTGTGAATTATACCAAGCATTTAAGAAAGAAATTATGCCACTTTTCTACAATCTTTTTCAGAAGACAGAAGAATAAGGAATACAGTCTAACTCATTCCGTGAGGCCAAAATTACTCTAATACCAAAAACATACAAAGAAACTGAAATTTTTTAAAAAAACTTCAAACCAATATTTTTCACAAATGTAGTTATAAAATTCTTGAGAAAATATTAGCAAACTGAATCCAACAAGCTATAAAAAGAATTACAGACCATAACTAAGTAAAAAATCCTGGAACAAAAGTAGTTATAGTAAGGTTACTATAGAAAAGTCAATAACTTTCCTATATACCAGAAATGAACAAGTAGAATTTTAAATCAAATACTCAATTTCATTTACATTAGCATTCCAAATAATGAAATGCTTAGGTATAAATCTAACAAAATACATATGAATGTTATATGATGAAAACCATAAAACTCTAATGAAATAAATCAAAGAACTAAATAAATGAAGAGATATTACATGCTAATGGATAGGAAGACTCAAGATTGTTAAAATTTTAGTTCTTCTAAAATTGATCTATATATTTAATGCAATCCCAACAAAAATCCCTACAAGTCATTTTGTGGATATAAATAACCTGATTCTAAAGTTTATAGAGAGAGGCAAAAGATTTAGCATAGACAACATAATACTGAAGAACAAAATTAGAGGACTAACGTTCTCTGACTTCAAGATTCACTATAAAGCTATAGTAATCAAGACAGTGCGGTGGTAGTGGAACAGAATAGAGAAACCAGAAATAGATCAACATAAATATAGACTCACTGATCTTTGACAAAGTGGCAAAAGCGATGCAATGGAGCAAAGATAGTCTTTTCAACGAATGGTGTTGGAAGAACTGTACATCTACAAGCCAAAAATGAATCTAAATACATATCTTATACCCTTGAAAAAATGAACTCGATGTGGATCATAGACCTAAATGTAGAATGCGAAACTATAAAACTCCTATAAGAAAACACAGGGAAAAAAACTAGATTATCTTGTATATGAAATGACTATTCAGATACAACACCAAAGGCACAATCTACAAAAGAAATTGATAAGTTGGACCTCAGGAAAATTAAAAATTTCTCTTTGAAAGAGGATATGAAGTCAATAAGAAGACAAACCATGGATTTGTAGAAAATATTTGCAATGACAGCATCTAATAAAGGTCTGTTTCCAAAATATACAAGGAACTCTTAAAACTCAACAATCAGAAAATAAGCCCATGAAAATTTGGGTCAAGAATCCTGACAGACATCTCACCAAAGAAGATAAACAGATTAAAAGTAAGTATATGAAAAGATGCTCCATATCATATGTCATCCGGGAAGTGCAAATGAAAACAATGAGATATCACTACACACATATTAGAAAGGGCAAAACACAGAACACTTGACAAACCAAATATTGGTAAGGATGTGAAGCAACAGGAATTCTCATTTATTTCTGGCGGGAGTGCAAATTAGTACAAATACAAAGGAAAACAGGTTGGCAGTTTCTTACAAAAATATACGTATCTTGTCATATAATCAAGAAATTGCATTCTTTGTTCTTTGCCCAAATGAGTTGAAAATCCTGCAACTGTATTTGCCCAAATGAGTTGAAAAACCGCAATATTTGGCTATATCTAAATTTTGGCTATTGTAAATACAGCTGTTTGTACATATATTTAGTTCTTCTCATATCATATTCAATTACATATTATTCATATTATTATATACATATGTATTATTCAGTGCTAAAAAAAAAAATGCACTGCCAAGCCATGGAAAGGCATGGAGGAACGTTAAATGCATATTACCAGATGAAAGAAGCCAGTCAGAAAGGCTGCATACTCTATGATTCCAACTAAATGATTCTGGCCATAGTAAAACTATAGAAACAGTAAAATGGTCAGTGGTTGCTGAGCATTTGGAGAAATAAATTTGGCCAGGGAGTAGATGAACAGGTGGAGCAAAGGATTTTTAGGGCAGTGAAACACTCAGTATAATACTATAATGGTAGAGGCCTGTCATAATACATTTGTCTAAACTCCTTAGAACATACAACATCAAGAGTGAACTATAATGTAAACTATGAACTTTGGGCAATTATGGTGTGCCAGTATAGGTTTATGAATTACAACAAATGTTCCACTCTGGTGAAGGATGTTGTTGATAGGGGAGGCTATGCATGTGTAAGGGCTGAGTTATATGGAGAATTTCTATACTTTCCTCTCAATTTTGCTTTGAACCTAAGACTGCTCCAAAAAAGTTACTCAAAAGTGCATGCAGTTTGAAAGGGGCTTAATTTATAATCAGGGATTATTTTCTAGTTTGAAAGAATCTATTTCAAAAAATAAAGTATCATAGATTGGCATGAAAGATGAGGTTAATTGAGATTTTTTTTGTGTGTAAGCTGCTAACTGGAGGTAGAATATGAAACATGAAGAATAATAGTTATTTCTCTAAGAAGGTGTTTGATGTCTTCCTATAAATGAAATCGCATAATCCTTCAAATCATTGAAATATGACATACAGCATATATTTTTGTATCTTCTGATGAAAATACAGTAGAAAACATGCCATAAAATGAAAAGTTCAATGGATTCCAAATGAACTATATTTCTTAGAAATACATTTATGTTTAATACAATATATGTCTTCATTTATATTTGCCTATTCTAACTATGGTTCAATAATTCAACAATAGATTTGTCCTAAGTTTATACGCTTAACTGATGGGTATGTCCAAGTCAATAAACATTTTTTGAAACAAATTAGCCTGTTTTTCTGTATACCTACAACATCAGTTCCTAGGCTCCCAGAAGAGTTTGTTTACCCAAGCTGCATTCACAGAACAGTCTATAAACATGCCCAAAGTGACAATCCTCAAAACCTCCAAAAATGAGAATTTCTGCACTGAACTAACTTCATATGTGAGCTGTTTGTAGAAAAAGTAATAATTATGGAAGTAAACTATAAAACAAATAAATTAGGATTTCTCTTATTCTTGGTACTATTAGCAGAGGGATTTGTATTATGGTGAGCCAGATTCGCTTAGTGCATAAAACAGTCCCTAGAAATAAATTAGGTGCTTTGGGAAGCTACATTAACTCTTTCTGCTCACAAGAGTCCCATTTGTTGCCAGTAGACATCAGCACAGGATGGCTTGCCCACACAAGAGTGCTAGAGAACACATTGCTTCCTGCCATTAACCACTGACTCTCCATTACAGCATTTCTTTGGAACAGACTCCAGATTTTCATGCTGACAGTTTTTCATGTGTTGTATTTTGCCTGCTTCTGTAGTCAAGACTTTTGATTACCTAGGAGATCAGAAACTTTAGCAAAAAGTCCATAGTGATCAGAAAGACTTGAAAATAAGACATAAGGTAAAATTCTGAAAGAACTGGTAAATGTATTCAAAAAATAAGAAAGTTGAAAGAAGTGTTAAAATAAATATAAAATACCTGAAGGCTGTAACATACACATGATGTTTTGCACAAAAATAGTAATTAGCTGTTCTCTATCTCGTGAATAAAAAAAGGGGAAAAAAGTCTTCACAATAGCACAAGAAAGTAGATGCAATTTTTAAAATCTGACAGTATTTACCTAAAACTACTGTTTTCTTCTCATTATGAAAAAATGTATTTTATGTGCAGAAAGTTTTTTAAAGTACAAAAGTAAAATGAAAAGCTAAAAATCACACATATTTCTATTATCCAGGTTGATCACTGATAACGTGGTTTCCTACATGATGTTTAATTTCATTGTAATATCTCATGGATATAAGTTATTCGGTAAGTTACATATATCACATTTAATATTTACAAATATGTTATATGTTTAATGCTCGAGGAATAATCTTGTGCAATAATCTCTATGCAGACCTCGTGTTATTCTGCTTCACTTTAATGAGCTTTGCACGTACTGCATTTTTTAACAAAGTAAACGTTTGTAGCAACCCCTATCAAGCAAGTCTATCAGTAGGATTTTTCCAACAGCATGCGTCAATGTCCCTGTTTCACATTTTGATAATTCTTACTGTATTTCAAGCTTTTTCATAACTATTATGGCTGTTTTAGTGATCTGTGATCAGGGATCTTTAATGTTATTATTGTAATTGTTTTGGGGTGCCACAAATAGAACCCATAAAAGATGGCAAATCTAATCAATAAATGCCGTGTGTGTTCAGACTGCTCCACTGACCAGCCATTCTTAGATCTCTCTCCTTCTCCTTGGGTTTCTCTGTTCCCTAAGATACACAATATCGAAATTAGGCCAATTAACAACCCTATAACGGCCTCTAAGTGCTCAAGTCAAAGCAAGTGTCACACATCCCTTGTATGAAAGAAATCAAACGCTAGAAAAGATTAAGCTTAGTGAGGAAGGCATGTTGAAAGCTGTGATAGACCCAAAGCTAGGCCTCTTACAGTAGTCAGGCAAGTTATAAATGCAAAAGAAAAGTTCTTGAAGAAAACTAAAAGTGTCACTCCAGTGAACATCTTAATGATAAGGAAGCAGTCTTATTTTTGGTATAGAGAAAGTTTTAGTAGTCTGGATACAAGTTCAAACTAGCACGGGCCGGGCGCGGTGGCTCACGCCTGTAATCCCAGCACTTTGGGAGGCCGAGGCAGGTGGATCACGAGGTCAAGAGATCGAGACCATCCTGGTCAACATGGTGAAACCCCGCCTCTACTAAAAATACAAAAAATTAGCTGGGCATGGTGGTGCGTGCCTGTAATCCCAGCTACTCGGGAGGCTGAGGCAGCAGAATTGCCTGAACGCAGGAGGCGGAGGTTGCGATGAGCTGAGATCGCGCCATTGCACTCCAGCCTGGGTAACAAGAGCGAANAAAAAAAAAAAAAAAAAACACTAGCACAATATCCCTTTAAGCCAAAACCTAATCCAAAGCAAAGCCCTACATCTCAATAATTCTATGAAGGCTAAGAGAGGTGGGAAAGCTACAGAAGAAAAGTTGGAAGCTAGTAGAGGCTGTTTCATGAGGTTCAAGGAAAGAAGCTATCATTGTATGGGTTAAAGAAGTCAATGTAAGACCTGGAACCATTAAAATCCTAGAAGAAAACCTAGGCAATACCATTCAGGACATAGGCATGGGCAAAGACTTCATGAGTAAAACACCAAAAGCAATGACAACAAAAGCCAAAATAGACACATGGTATCTAATTAAACTAAAGAGCTTCTGCACAGCAAAAGAAACTATCAGAATGAGCAGGCAACCTACAGAAATGGAGAAAATTTTTGCAATTTATCCATCTGACAAAGGGCTAATATCCAGAATCTACAAAGAACTTAAACAAATGCACACACACACACACACACACACACACACACAAACATCAAAAAGTGGGCAAAATATATGAGCAGACACATCTCAAAAGAAGACGTGTATGCGGCCAAGAAACTTTAGAAAAAAAGCTCATCATCACTGGACATTAGATAAATGCAAATCAAAACCACATTGAGATACCACCTCATGCCAGTTAAAATGGCAATCATTAAAAAGTCAGGAAACAACAGATGGAACAACTTTTACACTGTAGGTGGAAGTGTAAATTAGTTCAATCATTGTGGAAGACAGTGTGGCAACTCCTCAAGGACCTAGAACTAGAAATACCATATGATCCAGCAATCCCATTACTAGGGTTATAAATCATTCTGCTAAAAGGATTATAAATCATTCTGCTATTAAAACGACACATGCACACATATGTGTATTGTGGCACTGTTCACAATAGCAAACACTTGGAACCAACCCAAATGCCCATCAAAGAGACTGGATAAAGAAAATGAGATACATATACACCATGGAATACTGTGCATCCATAAAAAAGGATGAGTTCATGTCCTTTGCAGGAACATGAATGAAGCCAGAAACTATCATTCTCAACAAACTAACACAAGAACAGAAAACCAAACACTGCATGTTCTCACTCATAAGTGAGTGTTGAACAATGAGAACACGTGGACACAGGAAGAGGAACATCACACACTGGGGCCTGTTACAGGGTAAGGGGCTTGGGGAGGGTTAGCATTAGGAGAAATACCTAATGTAGATGATGGGGTGATGCATGCAGCAAACCACCATGGCACACATATACCCATATAACCAACCTGCACGTTTTTCACATGTATCCCAAAACTTAAAGTATAATAATAATCATAAGAAGAAGAAGTTATCTTTGTAACATAAAACTGCAACATGAAGCAGCAAGCACTATTGTAGAAGAGGCAGGAAATTATCCAGAAAATCTATCTGGGTTAATTGATGAGATGATATTAAATAACAGATATTCCACATAGACAAAATAGTCTGCTATTGGAAGAAGATGCCACCTAGGACTTTCAGAGCTAGTGAGGAGATATCAGTGCCTGGCTTCAAAGCTTCAACTACAGGCTGACTCTCGTTAGGAGCCAATGCAGCTGGTGACTTCAATTGTAGCCAATGCTCATTTAACATTCTGAAAACCCCAAGGCCCTTAAGAACTATCCTAAATCTACTTTGTCTGTTCTCCATAAATGGAATAACAAAACCCGGGTAACAGAACATCTGTTTTCAGCATGATTTACTGAAAATTTTAAGCCCATTGTTGAGACCTGAAAGAAAAAATTAATTTCTTTCAAAATATCACTGCTCATCGAAAATGCCCCTAGTCATCCAAGGGCTCTGATGGAGATGTACAAGGAGATTAATGTTTTCATGCCTGCTAACGCAGCATCCATTGCACAGCCCATGGATCAGGGAGTAATTTCAATGTTCAAATATTTTTATTTCAGAAATACATTTTGTATAAATCTTGAATATGAATAACAACCATTGAATTAAGGTGGCACATGAGATAAACTGCAACCAGAAAAGATTGAAGAGAGAAGAAACACAGAAATGACACACACATATATATAAATCGATGCATAAAGAGGTAAACAATGCGAAAAGCATAATTAAGATATATGAGTAAAAGTTTGAATGGCTACAGTCGATGTTCAGAGCTTCAGGTGAAAACTGATATAGCATGAGACTAAAACAACATTATTAGTGAAAATATTGATAAAATTATGTTGGAAATTCTAAGTGACAGCTAATAGTAAAGCCAATTACAGATTTTTGGATAAAACTAACATTCTAGGAAGCAATATATATGAAGACTTTAAGTGTGGAATTGCATCTAACATTTTTTTTATGTTTAGGAGAGAAATAGAAACACCAAGTAATTATAGATTTGCAGTAACAACTTCTGTGACTAATGGAACATTAGTTAAATTCATGGAAATTACTAAATGAATAGAATATATAACTTCAAAGTCAGCAGATGAGAAAAATGTATATGTAGAAAACTTTTATTCAACATAAAACATAAAGGAGCATGAATATAGGAAAGAAACATGATTATAGACAATAAAATGTAAGTTGGAAGGAATAAATACAAATGTGTCCGTATTCACTTCTGGTTCTGAATCCTTGAGGAATTGCCACACAGAAGTGTACTTTTAGTTCAAGGGTCATGGAAACTATTGGTACATTTTAAGCCAGAATATGACACAGTATAATTCTATGAAATCAGAAAATAGGTCCGTACCAGACACCAAATATGCCAACGCCTTGATCTTAGACTTCCCAGCCTTCAGAACTGTGAGAAATTAGTTTATAAAATTAATAAACATTAATAAAGGCCATGCAGTCTGGTATTATGTTTTAGCAGCTGGAAAGAATTAAAACAAGATGTGTTCTAGCCACTTGTCCTACAGACCAAGTAGCCTAGTTCTACATAAAGCTGGGCAGTTGCTAGAGACAAAAAGCAAACAGCAAACAATGTGTCAGGACATGTACATATAATTTTAGAGTAGCATTGTTCATGAAAGCAAAGTAACAGAAATTATTAAATTTGGAGATTAGCTGAATACATTGTGGGAAATCAATCAAATAGAAAACCAGGTATCATTAACCAAAGAAGCTTTGATCTGTATCTGATAGAAATGTTTTCAAAAATAAATTGAAAAGTAAAAATCATGATGAAAGTGATTATGTTTATGGACATAAAGATGGAAATAATTGACCCTGGGAACTCCAGAAGGGGAGATGTAGAGAGGGGGATGAGGGTTGGAAAATTACCTATTGTATACATTGTTCAATATTTGGATGATAGGTACATAGAAGCCCAAACGCCACCATTATGGGATATATTCACGCAGCAAACCTGCATATGTACCTACTGAATCTAAAATAAAATAAAAATTTTAAAAAGACTATTATATTTAAATAGTATACCTATTATACTCATTTGTGTAAAAAAATATGGTACACTCACTTATATGGCAAATATTTTGAAGCATTCAAAATAAGCTCTTAATAATGACCACCCCTACAGAGGTTGGGGATGGTGGAAGAGCTGTCCTTTTCTACCTTCACATTCAGTTTTGGTTTTTTGGTTTTTTTGAGACAAAGTTTCATTCTGTTGCCCAGGCTAGAGTGCAGTGACCTGATCTTGGGTCACTGTAACCTCCATCTCCCTGGTTCAAGTGATTCTCCTGCCTTAGCCTCCTGAGTAGGTGGGATTACAGGCACCTGCCATCTTGCCTGGCTAATATTTGTGTTTTTATTAGAGATGGGGTTTTGCCATGTTGGCCATGCTGATCTCAAACTCCTGACTTCAAGTGGTCCACCTCCCTCAGTCTCCCAAAGTGCTGGGAATACAGGCGAGAGCCGCCTCACCTGGCCCAGTTTTGCTTTTGAATGGTCAACATGTATTCTCTCATTTTTTGAAAACCTCAGTCATTTTTAAATTTCCTTTAGCACATTGGCCCTTCAAATTCCATTGTGTTCATTTATCCTGTATTTGCATAATTTGCCTGTCAAAAATCCCCACATGAATTCTGTGGCAGTAAGGATGAAAACAAATTACTTAAACATATGCTTATTTTACATATAAGTTGCCTATACTAATAGAAATAAGAGGTGTGAAACATGTTAATACTATACATTTAAGATTAAATTTTTTTAGACAGATATCTTTATAATTCCTTTAAATGGGTTGTTTGTAAGTCATATCAAGGTATTTGTTTTGACAGATAATTTTCTGTTCATATTTAAAATCCACTCTATTTCTGACACTTTTTTCTCTGAAATTGTGCCAAATGAGTCACTAAAAGATTCACCTAACATTTTCCTCTTGAACAAATTGAAAGATTAACATATATATATACATATATATATGAGAAAAAGATTTAATTCAATTTAGATAATATAGGATTACATTTATTTCTGTGGAATTAATAGACCAAAAATCTTCTATAATTACATGTGCATATTGACACATTCTGTATTTTGACACATTCTGTATTTACTAAGACATGTCTTATGATTAAAACCCATTTTCAGGGGAAAAAACACATATAAGTACTCTAGGTTTTTACTGGAACCCAATGGTAAACTTCTGAGAACACCATTTGGTGGGGAAGAAAGAGTTTACATTTTATTAATAAAATTAACACATATATGCATTTTATAACTTTTACAAGTATTTTTCTGTCTCTTATATTGCCAGTATAAAATCAGATTTTATTATTAATAAGATTAAGTAATGGCAGCAAGAACAAATGGGGGATAATACTTAGCAAAAAAGACTGTTGATAGTGCAAACATTTACTAAGTCTTAACATGCCTTCTTTCCTTGAGTGATTTTCAGTGTGAGAGAGTGAAAAGGAATTGACAGCAATCGAGTATCTACATGTACCAGACATTCTATTTGTTTCTTATTTTATTTTATTTTTTTGATACAGGGTCTTGCTCTGTCACTCAGGCTGGAATGCAGAACTGGGAGGATTACTTGAGCCCAGGAGGCTGAGGCTGCAGTAGCTGGGATCGTGCCATTGCACCCTTGCCTGGTTCTTTTTTTTTTAAATCATACAACATATAAGGTAGGTATTAAAGCCCAGTTCACAGATGATACAAGGAGGAAGAAAGGGAAGTGAGGGCCTCATAACAGTATGGGGATGCCTAAGCTATAAGGAGCTTTTTCTCAAAATACGTTCTGTGGAACATTATCCTTTTACAATGTTCAAGAAAAGAGATATTTCAAGATTGAGTGTTATCTGATGGTGAACATGCCAAGCTCATTTCTAACTACCTGGGCTTTTCTCACTTTCTCTTATCTCATCTGGAATTCTGTCTCAGAGCTTTGTAGGTCCCTTCTAATTCAGAGAGATTCCAATATCTACCAGATCTATATGTTTTTTTCTCCTCAACACCTCACATGATCCCAAAGTATTAGTTGTATGCATTTGTTTACTTATATATGTTATTTTCTGCCACCTCCTTCTCTAACCACCACCGTAAGCTCAAGCCCAGAACTCTCAGGTCTGTGAGAACAACCATCTTGTCTTATTCAGTACTATTACCATCAGGACCTAGAACAGTGCCTGGTACGTAGCAAGTGCTCAAGAAATAATTGTTAAATTAGTGATTTTGTGTAATCACTGTACACTCCTTGTCAACAGTGCACATTGCCTCTTAAAGTCTCTAAGCAGTATGACCATCAATCAATCTGCCTAATTTTGTTTAACATAGTCTCTCCACAATGCATGCAATCATTTTTTTTTCCTAGTTACATCTAAGCAGTATTAAATTTTAAAAATCCTTCTGTAAATGTTGCCACAGTGAAGCCAAAAAGGAAGGACCCATATTCCAAAATCCCCACCTCATCTGCTCAAATTTTCCTATTGAAATGCAAATGTCATTTAGAAGGTGCATTTTAGGAAGCATTTGGCAGCCATCAGTACCACACCAAGAAGTAGTTTGTCAGTTTAACAGAGGGCCATGTGTAGAGAGAATGGATGCCCCCACCACCCACGAAACCAGCCTCAGGAGGCAGATGAGATAGGAAGAAAGATTATAAGGGAAGACTCCAGCCATCCAGAGGACACAAGGAAGGCACTGTCCTGGGAGAAGCCTACGAGGAAAGTCACACTGGTGAAGAAAAGAACTTCCCACATTCTCTCCCTCCACCAACTGTGGCTAGCGGGCTTATTACATTGTTATTTTTTAACTCTGCTAATCTAGTTTGAGATACAGAAAAGTTATGTAACTCCTTCGACCTCAGGGTCGTTAATGAAGCAGTTAGAATTCAAATTCAACACTGACTGACTAAATCATACTGTCTTTCTGTTCTGCCATGTTACCGTCCCTTTTCTCTTTAATTCGTAAGACATGCAAAGGGGAAATATCATTGATCACTGATTTTCTTTATCAGTAAGAAATGCAAAAGGGAAAGATCAGTGCTCCACCTGCAGTGGGTGTCTACCTGGCTTTGCAGTGTCATTTGCTTCATGGTTGGTTGGTTGGTTGCATGTCACACAGGGTGGAAATGGGACATGCTCTTGAGGTAAGCCAATGTAAAGGAAGAAACGGAAAGAAACATGTTAAAGAGTTCTGAGCTGATCAGTTATCAATATCTATTTCTTGATGCTTCAGAAAAAAATCATGATATATATTTTTACCTAAGTAGCAATTAAATGAGAGAAAAGGAAATTAACTCATGTGGTTCCTTAAATTTTTATAAGCATCAGATGACTTGAGAAATGTCTGCAATTTGTAATTCTTAATTACGTGAGAGAAGACATTGTACAGAGTTAATATCAGGTTCTTTGTTTTCAGTTTAGAATTTATATATACTTACTTGATTTTGAGGTTCTTTACAAGATTTGATGGTATATTACACAGGGTAATTAAATTACATTGAGCGTAAAACCTAAATCCCAATAAATGGTAGATACATAGATATTTTTGGAAAATTAGAACAAGTTTGTTGTCACAAGTAGTCAAAATTGTATCAAAAGGAAAAGAATAAATGGAAATATTTTGAATGACCCAGAACTCACAGTTAATCAAAGAAAATACACAAGTTTCTCTACAAAGGCAAACTTTCTACTTGAACTAAATTTCAAGGAAGGATAAATATTTTAAATAGGTCCCTTACATAATAGGTTTCTTAGCAAATTAATGAAGAGTTTCCACTAGGATTGAAGCCTAGAGATTGGCAGATTTCAAATTCTTTGTTCCTAATAGGTTCTAGAATGTTAGTCATGCATTGATTACCAAAGGATATTTTGGGCAACATTTGGAAAGCAAACTAATAAGCAGATCTGTTCAGGTCTCTCCTAAAGACCCTTTGAGAATAATCTCAACCCAAGTCATTTATTGGCTTTAATAATGAGAAAAGTGAGTTGGGAAATACCAGATGTTAATGAAAATCTGTTCAAATCTCTGACTTGAATGGGAGCTTCATCAGTTTATTCAAATCTAATTTAGACTATAGGCAGATTATTTAATAATTATTCAGTATACTTCCTCCAAAATGGGCTATAAAAATATTCTGAACAATCTGTTAGTTTTTAAAAATTATACCTGCATGGGGCAGATTTAAGGTAGCTGTTTTCAAGCCATAATTTCTGGCAGAACATAGATTATACAAAAAATTTTACAAATCGTGGACTTTTTTTGTCCAAAGAAAATGAATAAATAATGATAACCACAATGTTTGAAACTCATGTAGTACTAAATAGGAACAAAAAAAGTACTTTTTCATGTATTATCTCATTCATGTATATCTAATTAAGATGCATGATCTCAAATTAACTATATATTAATTTGCAATTAAATATTCTCTAAACCATGGGTCTTTGACATTTTGAAATGTGCATTTTTTTATCAATTAAAAGTTGAGCCTTTGAAGTTACCAGGTGGTTTGATTACTTATTCTTATATTTATACATTTAAATATAAGAATTTACTGGACACTATTTAAGTGTTGCAGATAAAAAAGTAAATAAGACAGAATTTTATGAGTCAATAAATGATGAAATGCAAAATTAATTATTTCATAATGATTGCAGTTAAGTGCTCTCAACAAAGAAGTATAGGCAGTTATATTAGTGATTAACAGGGAGATCTGACCAATTCTTATTAAGAAAGACACACTCTGGGACGTAGTATTTCTCTG
The DNA here is from genome assembly GCF_001604975.1 of Cebus imitator. Lineage (NCBI taxonomy): Eukaryota > Metazoa > Chordata > Mammalia > Primates > Cebidae > Cebus > Cebus imitator. Next base: position 441,196 of record NW_016107320.1, on the reverse strand, counting down.
AGCTCTGAAAGACTGGTAGGAATTAAGAAGTGGAAATACTGCCTAAGGTAGACAAGAAAGCAAGTACAAATGTGTTTAGGCAGAATAAAGTGATCAATGTTTCATGATGCAAGAATTTAGCAAAAGCAGATATGGCTGTATTAGAAAAGTACGCATGGAAGTGGTCAAAGCATGCAAAATCCTACTATAGATTTTCATCCACGTCCACATAATAACAGCAGTAAACGCTTATTAACCCTTAATACATGCCGCGTAGTGTTTCATGTACTTGGCATGCTTTAAACTTCACAATATTCCTATGAAGTAGATCTTTACATCACCCTCATTGTACAGCTAAAGACACAGAATTGGAGAGTTTAGGTCACTTGATCACACAGCTAAGAAATGACTGACTTGGGTTCTGACGCTAGTGGTCCTGCTCCAGGACCTCCCATGCTGAGTGATAAAAAACAAACGAAGGCTTTGAACAAGGAATGGACGTGTTCATCTCCTACTTCCCTACCCTTGCACAAATATATGGGTTTCTGTCAATGAGCATTTATTGATGTACAGAGTACAAGTGATGTACAGAGCACTGTAGTAGATGTTATGGCATCTTGTGTACTCACATCTATACATTGTTCTGTTACTACAAACCCTTAAAGAAGCAACACAAACACCAAGATTAAGGAGGGACTTTGACAGGCAAGGATTGGTGAAGAATATGAAAAAGATTATTATCATGTTGATGATATGAATCAATATTTTTATAGTCTCTCAGTTTACCATATGCTATAATTTCATTCAATTCTCACAATAACTTGCCGACATAGACACGACAGGGATTATTTCCACTTTATAAGCAAGGAAGCTGAAATTTTGAAAGGGTGAAGTACCTCTGCCAAGCACACATACCAGTGATAGAACCTGATTCAGATTTAAGTTTCCTGACTCCACTTGATGCCTGCTTTTATGCAATGTCTATATAGAAGGGAAAGCCTGTGGAAAACTAGAAAAAGGGGAAACATATTTTGTGCAATAAATATTGCAAAACATTTAGAATTTTCCCATAAACTAAGAAAATAAAAAGAGTAATAACAATGTCATAATTATTAATTTTCTAGTTAAAATATACTCAAAATATCTTTCACAGAACCACCTTTATGGCTCCCAACTGCAATCCTACTCTTTCAAATGCACCATATGGTTTATTATATTTCCCTAAATAGATGCAAGTATTAGCAGATTATTAGAAATTATTAGGAAGGAGTGATTTTTTAAACAAAGCCAAGTAAATTAATTGAGTTTGGAAGTGCAACTAGTTGGCACAGCTTGTTATAATTTTTTTCTCTGTATAGAAGTAATTAATCATTGGAGAGCATGAAGAAAAGCTTGTAGTTATCCACATGCCTTTTTAATACAATTACTCAATTTATAAAAAAAAAAAAAAAAAAAAAAAAAAAAAAAAAAAAAAAAAAAAAAAAAAAAAAAAAAAAAAAAAAAAGTGCAATCAGTCTTGAATTGCAAATTGTGATTCTTGGGCCAATATGCCAGTAAAAGACAGCATACATTAGGCCAATGCTGCTGCTACATTAGGCCAGTGTCACGGTCAAGAAAAAACTCGTGTGTGTGTGTGTGTGTGTGTGTGTGTGTGTGTGTGCATGAGTGTGCGTGTGTATGTGTGTGTGATTTATTTCCTGCTTGGGTTTTTGATGTATCAAGTACCCAAGGTGACACCTCTGCCATGGACTTGACAAACTCTCGTTTTGGTCACCAGCTCTGAGATCTTACGGTTGTGACCTCATGAATAAAATCAATTAAAAGATATACATTTGCCCTTTTTGAATTATTGTTCCTTTTGGCCTACCTCCTTTTCCTTCATTAGTCCTAGGCATGAAGCCAACATGAGATTTATTTCTTACTTATGGCCTCTCTTTTCCAAATTGTCTTTCTGTTATTTATGGGTAGTAAAACTAAGTCCTGAACGAATGGTGAATTCCACTTAAACCCTTACTCACCTCAGATAATGAATGATCGAGTTATCTGACAGCTTGTGAACACATTTCAAGTGAGATTATGACAACTTACCTACAATAATGCCAACAATTTTGAAATTATTCTTTGGAGTAATTTTATTTTCCATGTATTTTAAATTAACTCATTAGTTCTCAAAGTGTTCTATTCATAATAGTTTGCAGTATTTTCTTGGCGTATTGCCGAAAGTCTTTGTGATAATCAGTAGTATATCAAGCCAAAGCACAGCAAACTAAAGAAATTTAGCCACTAAGTTTGTACAGCAATTTTGCTCATCATATCCATCTTAGAGGTTGGTAACCCACATTAGCATTTACTTTCGTTTTGTTTTTTGATTAACACATAAACACATTTTTGGTGTACAATTCTATGTATTTTAACTAATGTATGGAGCCATATAATCACCATCCCAGTCAAGACATACAATAATTCCATGACACTCAAAAAATCACATTGATTTAATCCATTTACTCTTCAACAACAATCTTCTAAAGTAGGTGGTGTGTCACCCTAATTTTACAGCTGGTAAAACAGGGGTACCAAGAAGTTTAGGTTACTGTCCCAAGGCTAAACAGCTAAGAAGTGAACAAGTTGGGATTTGACCCAAGAAGTCTTGCTCCGGGGCTTTCTCCCCTGATCCCTGTGCTTAAAAGTAAATCCCCCCTACACCTCCAAAGCCTGACAACCTCTGTTATTTTCTCTATCACTACAATTTCACATTTTCAAGGACACCATATAAATGAAGTGGTATGCAACCATATAGTATGTAACCAGACACTGGCTTTTTTTCATTCAGTATAAAGACTTCGAGATTCACCCATGCTGCTATGTACATTAATAGTTTATTGTTTTTATTGCTGATTCCATGGTATGGGTGTACTATAATTTGTTTATCTGTTTATCCATTGGAGGGCATTTACATCATTTTCAGTTTGAAGGTCATAGAGTGAACTGCTATAAACATTAATAGATTTTTGTGTGGACATACCTTTCCATTTTTCTAAGATAAATATGTAGGAATTGGATTGCTGGGTAACAGGGTAAATGTGTGTTTAATGTTAGATAAAACTGCCAAACTGTTTTCTAGAGTGGCTGTGTCACCTTTGATTTCCACCACCAACATAACGACAATTCCAGCTTCATCCCCTTCTTGCTAGTTCTTCATACTGCTAGTTGTATTTTTATTTTAAAATTTATTTTTTATTTTAAAATTAAAATTAAAATGGGTAAAATATGAACTACTGGCAATATGAAGAGCTAGTAGCTTGGTAAATTCTCAAATCACTTACTACATCTGATGACATCTAGAAGATTCTTTTTTCATTTTTAGTGTATTCTAATAGGTGAGTAGTGGAATTCCATGATGATTTTAATTTTTATTTCCCTATTGTCTAGTGATGCTGAGCATATTTCTGTATGCTTATCTATACATCCTCGTTGCTCATTTTAAAAATCAGGTTGTTTTCTTACTGGTGAACTTTATTCATTATATATTCTGAACATAAACCCTTTGTCGGTTTTCTTGTATTAGGTCTAGAGATGTACTGTATTTGCAATCAAAATTCCCACAAGAATTTTTATAGATATGGACAAGCTTATTATAAACTTTATATGGGAAAGGAACTATTAGTCAGAAAAATTTTGAAATCACCAATAATCACTGCTAATATTTTATGCCAGACTAGCTTCTCTTATTTTACCTTTTGAGGAGCAAAGTTTTTTACTTCCATGAAGTCCAATTATCAATATTTTATGCAATGGATTTTGATTTTGTTGTCACATCTAAGTACTCTAAGACCTATTCTTGGGTTATAAAATTTTTATCCTATTCTACCAGAATATTTATACTTTTATATATACTGTGATCTTTTCTGAAATGATTATTGTATAAAAGGTAATGAATGTCAAGGTTTATTTATTTATGTATGTTGCACAAAGAAGTCAATTTTTTGAGCACCATTTGTTGAAAATATTACCTTTTCTCCATTGAATTACTTTTGCGCAGTTGTCAAAAATCAATAGACCATGTCTGTATGAGTCTATTCCTGAAATTTCTATTCTAATTAATGTATCTAAGTGCCAATCTTTGTACCAATACCAAAGGCTCTTAATTATTGGTGATTTCAAAAATTTTCTGACTAATAGTTCCTTTCCCACATAAAGTTTATAATAAGCTTGTCCATATCTATAAAAATTCTTGTGGGAATTTTGATTGCAAATACAGTAAATCTCTAGACCTAATACAAGAAAACCGACATTTTTTTTCTGAGTTTTTGAATCCCTAAACACAGTATCTCTCTCTACTTATTAAAAGTCTTTGTTGATTTATTTTTGCAGTGTATTGTAGTTTTTAACATAAGAATTCTGTACATGTTTTATTATGTTTATACCTAAGTACATTGCTTGAGAAGAGTTACTGTAAGCGAAACTTTTAAAAAATGTCAGTTTCCAGTTGTTTCTTGCTATAACATAAAAGTAAAATTTCTGTTGTGTGATAATCTTGTATCTTGTGACCTTGGTAAACTCACAACCTACTTACTGGATCCAATTATATCTAGAAGAGTTTTTGTTTTGTTTTTGTTTTAGTATATTCCTTGGGATTTTCTACAGACAATAACATAATGTGTGCATAAAGAAAGTTTTATTTCTTCCATTCCTGTCTGTAGAACTTTCATTTCTCTTGCCTTATTCAATGGCTAGTGTTTATAATAATATTTTGAAAAGGAGCAGTGAGAATGGTGGACATCATTATTTCATTCCTGATGTTAGTAGGAAAGAACTCATTCTTCCACAATTAAGAATGGTGCCAACTATAGGTATTCTTATAGATATCATTTACCTATATCTTAGAATCTTATAGATTCCCTCTAGTCCTAGTTCGCTCAGAGTTTTACACATTTTATTGACATGTCTTTTCCACATCACTTGATTTGATCATGTTTTTTCTTTAAACACTTAATGTGATGGAGTTCATTGATTGATTTTCAGTTGTTGATCCAGTATTGCATATCCATAACAAACTGCATTTAGATATGATACAGCATTCTTTTTATATGTTGCTGAATTTTATTTCCAGATATTTTGTTGAGGATGTTTACATCTCTTTTCATTAGATATATTGGCTTGAATTTTTCTTATATTGTCTTTATATGCTTTTACCACAGATGAGTTAGCCTTCTAAAATGAATTAGAAATGTGATCTTTTCTATGTTCTGAAAGAGAATGAGTAGAATTGATGTTATTTCTCATTTAAATATCCAGTAGATTTCACTAGTGAAACTATCTGAACCAGATGCTTTACTTCTGAGAGTGTTTTAAAACTATGAATTCAATTTATTTAATAGTAAAAAACTATATAAGTTTTCTATTTAGTGTTAGATAAGTTTTGAGAATTTACAGTTTCTGAAGAATTAGAGCTATGTGGATGCAACTCAAGGTGAGAACAAGAATTATAAACAATTTTATTGGGTCACTTTTTTGAGCTCTGTAAGGTCCCTGGTACATTTGTTCCCCTTTATAGGCTTGGGCCAAAAATTGGACCTATATTTATCTTATTCTGTTGTATACTTTTCTCAAATATGCTCATGTCTGCAGCCAAGGGACAGAGGACAGAAACGGAGAGAAAAAAAGTAGAATTTTACACCCAACCTCTTTATATTAGTTTGTTCCCACAATGGTATAAAGAAGTACCTGAGACTAGGTAATTTATTTGAAAAGAAGTTTAATTGGCTCACGGTTCTGCAGGCTGTACAGGAAGCATGATGCCAGCATCTGCTCAGCTTGTGGGGAGGCTACAGGAAAACTTACCATCACAGCAAAAAGGGAGCAAAGCATCTCACATGGTGGGAGTAGGAGCAAGAGAGAGAGGGTAGGAAGTTCCACACACCTTTAAACAACTAGACCTCATGAGAGCTTACTCACTATGGCAGGAAAAGTACCAAGGGGAAATCTGCCCCCATGCTCCAATCATCCCCCCACCAGGCCCCACCTCCAACATTGGGGATAATATTTCTACATGAGATTTGGGAAGGGATGACACCCAAACTATATCACTCACACCACAGCTCCTCACAAGGATCCACAGCTCCTCTGAAAGGATATTAGACATCTCATGTCCCTGCTGTCACCATTGTTGGGGGAACCCCTTTCCCATTCCTTGAATCTAAACCAGAGGGCTTCTCCTGGAACTCTGTCTATCCATGCAGAAGTCCACTTGTGGGTTTCAGATGCCTGGAGTCCAGGCCAGTAGACATAACAGAGGGAAACACAATACCACAGCCTTTCTAGTGGTATTTTGTTTCTGATTTTTTAAAAAATTCATTTGCTACTATTTACTTTTAAAGGCTGCTGTGTGCATTCTGCCTTAATTCTGTAACTACATTCAGTAGGAGAAACAGAGAGTGGGAGGAGTATGCTTACTCTATCTTACTGAGAATCACACTACCTTTGTTAGCATTTTTCAAGTTCTACAAGATCCTGCCAAAAGACTTCTTTAACTGCTGTAACATCTGTGTTCTTCATAGAACAATTTTTACCTAACATTTACCAACAATTTGTAGAACCATTATTCCTTGAGAATGCATTTTCAAAAGCATTGTTTTAAAATAAAACTAACATTTAATAAAATTATTGAATTATTGGTGATCTTATTATGTAAATGCTGGAAAAATAAATACATGGAAATTATGTGACATTATCAACTTATTTGGCTAGGTCTGTGTTTAAGAAAGGAATGACTTTTTTTGTTTTGTTTATTGTTTGTGTGGTTGGTTGTTTTGTTGTGGTGTTGTTGTTGTTGTTGTTTGTTTTTGAGATGAAATCTCACTTTATCACCTAGGCTGGAGTGCAATGGCACAATCTTGGCTCACTGAAACCTCCACCTCCCAGGTTCAAGTGATTCTCCTGCCTCAGCCTCCTGAGTAGCTGGGATTATAGGTGCCCACCACTGCAACTAGCTAATTTTTCTATTTTTGGTAGAGACAGGGTTTCATCATGTTGGCCATGCTGGTCTCAAACTCCTGACCTCAAGTGATTTGCCCACCTTGACCTCCCAAAGTCCTGGGATGACAGGAGTGGGCCACTTCATTTGTCCAGAAAATAATGGTTTTATAGGGGCTGTATTTAAGAATCACAATATTGCATGTAGATTTGCCTAGAATTCACTTCACATTGAAATATTAACATTCTAATATTAATATTTGGTTTTTGACTTTATGATGGTGGATTTAGAATCATTAATCAATTTAGCTCAAAGCCAATTTAGAATCATTAATCAATTTAACTCTCTATGATGATTCTACAGACTTAATGCACAACCTCCACTTGACTCACATACTACATTGCTTTATGGAATGACTTTTATTTATATAGAAACGTAGTGACAGTCTTAGTGTTAGAGTCTAATAAAAGAAAGCAGGGCTTCAAGATCTATGCTTGTAATATAATCCACCCAAGATTTTCTACAAGCATGTCAACAGTGGATTCTCTAATTTTAGATTTCTGCTAAACAGAGGAGCATGTTAAAAGGACCCTGGTATTGGGTTCCATTTTATGAGGCCATATGTAAAAAGACAGACAAATGAACAGATATCATTTTACTAAGCAACCTACAGACAGTCCTTGACTTACAATGAGGTTATGTCCTGATAAATCAGTTTTAAGTGGAAAATATCCTAAGGTGAAAATGCATTTAATACATCTAACCTACCAAATATCATAGCTAAGTCTACCTCATCCTAACATGTTCAGAATATTTATGTTAGCCTGTAGTTGGGGAAAATCACCTAAACCAAAGTCAATTTTATAATAAAAAAATAAAAATAATAAAATTCAAGGTACTGTTTCTACTGAATGTGTATCACTTTCACACCATCATGAAAACAAAAATTGTTAAACCACTATAAGATGGGAACTTTCTTTTTTCTATTTTTGGCATATGAATTGTTGATTGACTTTTCTTGTCCTAGACACCTAAAATATCCCTTGACTTCTTTTGGCAAATCTTACAAACATCAGCAGTATTGATTATTTTCTTAGTGACCTCTCTAGAAGAGTCACAATTTGACTTAGGCAAATTTGTGGTTATCAGTAATCAATCCAGAAACGATGACATAAAGCATTGCTTTATGTAATATCCTTTCACCATAAAACATAAAGCAAAATTTCTCTTTTTGGCAGCCCAGCATCTGTTAATAACAGATTGGCTTACCCATACACAATTTATGAAGCAATATGAAATCGCAAGTGCTTTCTTAGAGTGGCTTTAGATGTTCTAATTTTCAGAGCACCTTTGTAGTAAGAATTTTACTTTTATTTTATATCTGATATTTTTTATTTTTGCCTATATTTTATCTGTGTTCCTAAGAAATACTGATTTCCAGTTTACTTGCTCCTCTCCTTGAAATTCTAACTTTACAAATATATAATTTCTTCGTAAATGTCTGTGGATGTATGATATAAATTATTTCTAATTTGTTCTTAAGGTCTCTCTCTGGAGAATGGCTGTAAATTTTAGCACTGTCCTGACAGGGCTCAGCGAAGGTGGTTCTGCATTTTTGGTGTACCTTTCACGGGATACTTGTTTATCCTAATTGATGGCCTAATGCCCACGTGTCCAATCTAAAACCATGTCTTGCTGTCACGGGAAACTTGTTCCACAAAAACCTACAGAAATTACAAAATGAATTGAAAGTTTTAAAATTATATGTCACTTTTAGTAAGCCCCTCTTATATTTTTTCCTATACTTGTATTTAGAGGGGTATCAAATTGGTTTTGAGGAGAAAATGAACCATTCGTTGAGATAAATTTCTCAAATATGTCATTTTGTCTATTAACAAAATAACCTACATAAGGCATATATTACTCTTTTTTTAACAATTTAAATAATCAATTATATGAATTCCTATTTTTTCTTTTCTCTCTTAATGTTTCATTATATTCAGACAAAAAAGTAATTTAAAGATTAGAAAGTTCTGGGGTCTGGAATAAAACTACATTTCACTGTCTGATTAAAATTTTGATTTTTCTATGTCTCACCATTCTAATATGTAAGACAGTAGAATCAGCTATGTTGTTGAATAATTCTCAGAGGAAAGTAAGAAATCATGCTATCTGCCCTCAGGCTTATTGGTGAAAACATGTTATCTGCCCTCAGGACTATACTCAAGTAGGAAAAATTATCCTAGTTCTATAATTAAGGAAACAGTATATAAAGGGTCTTGTTTTCAAATTGGCTATTCATTTCATCATAACAGAGATTTATTTAGTCCCGACTATGTACTGCACACTCTATTACGTGATCTGAGAAAGACAATAGTGAATAATACCTATCATCTGCCTTCAAAGACTTTATAATTTGATAGAGAAGGTAATGTACCCTCGTGAGTATCTTGGTTTGAGAGTCAGATTGGGTGTAAAGGTGAGGATTTATGACTTCTGAGGTGCTTTTTTAATAATGTGCATGACACCTCCACTCAAATTCTAGTGTCCCTTGTCATCATGGTGCTCCTGAGCAAGTCCTGCCCCAACGACTGAGATTCACTGCCATGGCAAGTCACTATTATGAAAAGAAATAATGTAAATTGTTGTGTTTGTTAGTGTAAAAAAAAAGTAGGAGAGGTAAACAAGGATGATACAGTTAACTAGAATTGAAGAAAGGACATGCAATATGCCGTTAGTTCTTTAAAAAGGGCTAAGGGATTCAAGTCAGGTATGATTTGGTAAATTAAGCTATGAAAACATCAAACTTGGCCTGAAAACATCACTTTAAAGCTTACATTGCCTTTGGGTGCTCCTGTTTCTGTTGGGCCATTTTGTTGACTGCTTTCTTATATTTGTTTCCAATGCATTAGAATTTACTGCCCCCATTCAGCTTTTGGTATCTTGTGTTAAGAGATCCAGTAATTGACCTTGTCTTTTCCATTTACTCTTCTCCATTAGGTTATCACCCAGCTTACCTGTTAGCATACCCCTAATTTATGTCTAGACTTTAATTAAGAGGTGATGTTTTCACGGGAGGCAGTCACTTTTAGTTTCAAAAGTCAGAAAAAATAAAAGAAGACCTCATGTGGATTTTTAAAATTTTATAATTCCAACAAATAGAAACAGAGAATCAAATTTACCAAGGAGAGGAAATACAAAGAGAAATTAGTAATTATGTTTTTGAGAAATAAAGGGAATAGTCAGAATTTGATGAGTACTATAATTTGGGTGGTAATATTTTTTAAAATGGAACATAAATTTGGAAAGGGAAATTGTAATCACACTTGAGGTTGGATATATATAACTTTTTTTTTTTGAGGCAGAGTCTCACTCTGTCATCCAGGCTGGAGTGCAGTGATATGACCTAGGCTCACTGCAACATCCGCCTCCCAGATTCAAATGGTTCTCCTGCTGCAGCCTCCCGAGTACCTGGGACTACAGGCACACACCACCACACTCAGCTAATTTTTGTATTTTTTAGTAGAGTTGGGGTTTTACCATGTTGGCCAGGCTGGTCTCAAACACCTGATCTCAGGTAATCCACCCACCTTGGCTTCCCAAAGTGCTGGGATTACAGTGCCTGACCAATGATGCTATTATGAATCAAAATTTCAAAGTTAGGGGAAACAATTCGTTTGGATGAAACAGAATGCATTGACTTTTATATCTGTTAAGTTTAGGGTGCCAGTAAAAAATATAGCAGGAAGTAGATATAAATCTGGCATCTGGAAACGTGAGATAGGAACTCTGTAGGTCTGTAGAGAATAAGTTTGGGAAAAAAAAATAAACCTTGGAGGTGTAACACTGTGAACAGAGAAAAGAGATAATTATGATGGTGATGGTGACGATGATGATGACGATAACAATAATAACAGTAAAAATTAAAGAAACTTAAGAAAAACAAAAGTAGAGGGTGAAAAAAAATAAGAGTAAACATAACAGAGAAAAAGTTCAAAATAATAGTGTTCTGGAAACAAGGAAAGCTCACAAAGGTAAGTGGAGGCATGATCCTGTGAACAGAGGAAGGAGGAGAACTTGAAAAGTGAAGAGTAGAATTGGTGATTAGGAAGTCGTTTAAGTAGTGGTTAAGAATTTAAAGGAGAAGAGGTGGAAAGGGGGAAATGTAGTGGAGGCAGCAAGTGTCAACTAACTTTTCAAGATGTGTGATCATGAAAGAAAGAGATATAGAATAGCAACTTGAGAGAAAGATGGTTTTATGAGAGGAAAGTCCAGGTGGGGTGGCTTATGTCTGTCATCATGCCTGTAATCCCAGAACTTTGGGAGGCCAAGGCAGGAAGATCACTTGAGCCCAAGAGTTGGAGAACAGTCTGGGCAACATAGTAAGACTCCATCTCTACCAAAAAAAAAAAAAAAAAGTCAAATAGCCGGGAGTGGTGGCATGTACCTGTAATCTCAGCTACTCAGGAGGCTGAGATGAGAGTATCGCGAGCCTGGGAGATTGAGGTTGCAGTGAGCTATGATCACACCACTGCGCTCCAGCCTTGACAACAGAGCAAGACCATGTCTCAAAAAGCAAAAACAGGAAAGACCTAAACACTGTGTTAGCAGGCAGAGGGTGGCAATACATACGCAAAATGAAATTTGTACTAGAGAAGAATTTGGGGAAAGTAACTGATGAAACAGATTACTAAGGGAAAAATGGGAAAATAGAGCATGTGGGTTAGAACTGAATAGGAAAGGAAAGAATATCAAAGAATGGAATGAATTGAGGGGAAGATATGTGATGTTATAAGAATTTGGTATAAATGTTGCTACAATTGAAGCAAAATAGAAGCAACATCTTCTGAGAGTAAAAGGATGGAACATTTAAATGGACTTTAAAAATAATGACACATTTGCAGAAAAACCACCGTGGTAGGTAGGATTGATAATCAACAAGAGGTAAATTAAAAAGCTGCCTACAATAGGAAGGCTCACGTCTCAAGTTCATCGGTTGTGTGTAGAAACTAAGCAGTTGCAGTGGACACCCCAAGATGTTTTTATGAGTTACTGCAGTGGTGTTACCTAGTTTAGAACAAGGAACAGTGAAAATAAGTGATTTAAAAAAAAACTCATTTAGAGCGGAGGACTCAAAGGCTATGCAGAGAAAATTCAGGAGTCGGGAATTTCATAATCCTGATAAAGGTATTGTTGCAAAGATGACCAGATTAGGAGAAAATCCAAACAAATAAACAACAACAACAACAAAAACAGAAAAGGAAATGACAGACTTTGGGAATAAAGAAGAATTAATGGTATAAGAGTTCTGAGACAGGTAGAAAACTCAGTAGGAGTTATTGTTTGAGTGAGCTTAAAATTAGTAGGTTGGGATCTTTGGACTCCTGGACCTGGATACAAGGTAACGTCCTGATGCTGTGGGGTGAAAGTGAAGAGAAGGGATAACTCTCCTCATTTTCTTTGCTGGACACATCCACATGTATCTCAGAATTTAAAGCACAATAATAATAATAAAAAAAGAAACAGCTCTTAGCTTAATTTTTAGGTCTAACTTAGTATGATATTATATATACAACAAGTAGTCATATTTATTTGTCCTAAAATTATCTTTGACTTCTCTATGGCTTTCTGAAAGATAAGAAGCCATAATTATGAACTAAAATATGTGGTTGAAAGAAAAATGTACATGGCATTTTATTACTCTCTACTTCTTGATAAATATATGAAACCTATTCACCAGGAGAATATCCCTCAGATATTCATCTCAGATTTACAGCTAGTGGTGATATCATTCCTGATTCTCTACATTTAAGTTGGAAGAAATAGAAACAAAAGAGCTAGACCAAAGTTTTACAAGAAAGAATTACAGAGGGTTGAGGAAGTCTTTGTTTCTTTACACCGGATGATTTCATCTTTTCCTGAACAAAATCTGCTGCCTTCTGGAGTTTCCTTAGAGCAAAATAAAGTGGCTGATTCAGATTATATGTGTTAGAAATTTATTTTTAAATCAACTTTTTCTTCTGAAACTTTCCATTGATGAGGGAAATGTTTTCATTTCCAGTTGGAAAATTTGTCTTTATGATCTTACATAATAAAGCTCCAAGAACAGCCTTGGGGAGATTTGCAATTAAATGTTTTCTAACATGGTTAAAAAATTCTTTTGATTATCAATTATTGGCATTTATCATCTCTATCATCTTATCTATACACTTTATAATAGGCAGAATTTGATCTATAACATTCACAAATATGTGCATCATTTATATTGTCAGCCATCCACCATAGAACCCTCGCTACAACTGCAATCAAATCACATTTGCAAGGAGAATGTCACATAGACATCTGCACAGGTTACTGTCAGTGACGGAGTGTTAATGAGTCCATACAATATACTACGATTTTATAGCTGCAAAATGATGGACTCCTTTTAGAAGAAAAAAAAACTGGTGGTCACGGTAATCTTCATAACATGTACCACCATTTATTTTGCTGGATATATTCTTGTCAGTGTCCACTGAAGTGATTTGCAGTGTCTATAGACATTATTGATGCCAAAAGGAAAGTATAGAGTGTTGACATGTTGACAAGTATCCATTAATCTTTTGTCATCAATATCTCTAGAGTCTTGCAAGTTTGGCTTGCCAAACTTTTTCACTATTATCATCAGGGATTGTTCGGTTGAGTTATATTGTTGCTTTCTTATCCTGCTTTCTTCATAATATAAAAACTCCATTTTACACAATAATGTTTACATATTTTCTTCAAGAATGTAACAGGGAGCTCTAAACTCTTTTCCCCCATATAATGAAAAATTATTTTACACTCTACAGTGATTGTATGTGATCAGAGGATACTGGATGGGCATTCAAGAATTTTTAATGCTGACCTCTTCAAACTGGAAACTTCCAAAATAATTGAAGTCTTCAAAGAGTGACAATAACTGATGATATTGCTGAAGAACACATCAGTCACATACAAGCCAGGATCAGAGCAGTCTTGAATTAAACTCAAGATTTTCTTTAGAAATACACTGAGTTAAGTAGTTCTTGCATTTTTCTAACAAAACCATGTAAGTTAGCAAATGAATAAAAAACAAAGTTCAGAAGACTCTGTTCTTTGTAAGGTGGGTACAATTCAGGTTTTCAAAGTAGTATTCTAACTTAGATCTAAAAATTAAGATAAATGGTGTTTCTTTTTTTATTATTATTATACTTTAAATTCTGAGATACATGTGCAGAATGTGCAGGTTTCTTACATAGGTATACAGGTGCCATGGTGGTTTGCTGCATACATCAAGCTGTCATCTACATTAGGTATTTCTCCTAATGCTATCTGTCTCCTAGCCCCCCACCCCAACAGGCCCTGGTGTATGATGTTCCCCTACCTGTGCCCATGTATTTTCCTTGTTCAACACCCACTTATGAGTGAGAACATGTGATGTTTGGTTTTCTGTTCTAGTGTCAGTTTGCTGAGAATGATGGTTTCCAGCTTCATCCATGTCCCTGCAAAGGACATGAACTCATCCTTTTTTGTGGCTGGATAGTATTCCATGGCATTATGTGCCACATTTTCGTTATCCAATCTATCATTGATGGGCATTTGGGTTGGTTCCAAGTCTTTGGTACTGTGATCAGTGCTGCAATAAACATACATGTACATGTGTCTTTATGGTAGAATTATTTATAATCCTTTGGATATATACCCAGTAACAGGATTGCTGGGTCAAATGGTTTTTCTGGTTTAGATCCTTGAGGAATCGCCATACCGTCTTCCACAATGGTTGAACTAATTTACATTCCCACCAACACTGTAAAAGCATTCCTATTTCTGCACATCCTCTCCAGCATCAGTTGTTTCCTGACTTTTTAATGATTGCTATTCTAACTGGCATGAGATGATATCTCATTGTGGTTTTGATTTGTATTTCTCTAATGACCAGTGATGATGAGCTTTTTTCATAAGTTTGTTGGCCACATAAATGCTTCTTTTGCGAAGTGTCTGTTTATGTTCTTCGCCCACTTTTTTATGGGGTCATTTGTTCTTTTCTTATAAATTTGTTTAAATTCCTTGTGGATTCTGGATATTAACCCTTTGTCAGATGGATATATTGAAAAAAATTTCTGCCATTCTATAGGTTGCCTATTCACTGTGATGATAGTTTCTTTTGCTGTGCAGAGCTCTTTAGTTTAATTATGTCCCATTTGTCAATTTTGGCTTTTGTTGTAATTGCTTTTGGTGTTTTAGTCATGAAGTCTTTGCCCATGCCTATGTCCTCAATGATATTATCTAGATTTTCTTCTAGGGTTTTTATGGTGTTAGGTCTTGGTCTTTAATCCTCTTGAGTTAATCTTTGTATAAGGTGTAAGGAAGGGGTCCAGTTTCAGTTTTCTGCATATGGTTAGCCAGTTTTCCCAACAACGTTTATTAGATAAGGAATCCTTTCCCCATCACTTATTTTTGTCAGGGTTGTCAACGATCAGATGGTTGTAGATGTATGACATTATTTCTGAGGCCTCTGTTCTGTTCCCTTGATCTATATATCTGTTTTGGTACCAATACCATGCTGTTTCTGTTATTGTAGCCTTGTAGTATAGTTTGAAGTTATGTAGTGTGATGCCCCCACCTTTGTTCTTTTTGCTTAGGATTGTCTTAGCTCTATGGGCTCTTTTTGGTTCCATATAAATTTAAAATGTTTTTTTTTTTTTTCTAAATCTGCAAATAAATTAAATGGTAGCTTGACGGGGATAGCACTGAATCTATAAATTACTTTGGGCCATATGGACATTTTCGTGATATTGATTCTTTCTATCCATGAGCGTGGAATGTTTTTCCATTTGTTTGTGTCCTCTCTTATTTCCTTGAGCTGTGGTTTGTAGTTCTCCTTAAAGAGGTCCTTCACATATGTTTTAAGTTGTATTCCTAGGTGTTTTATTCTCTTTGTAGCAATTGCGAATGGAAGTTCACTCATGATTTCGCTCTCTGTCTATTATTCGTGTATAGGAATGCTTGTGATTTTTGCACATTGATTTTGTAACCTGAGACACTGCTGAAGTGGATTATCAGCTTAAGGAGATTCTGAGCTGAGACAATGGGGTTTTATAAATATGCAATCATGTCATCTGTAAACAGAGACAATCTGACTTCCTCTCTTCCTACTTGAATACCCTTTGTTTCGTCTCTTTCCTGACTGCACTGGCTAAGCTAAGTGGTGTTTCTATTGTTTCTATCCAGATGTAGCAATGACTTAACTTTAAAAGAAAAGCAAAACAAAAAACAAACAAACAAAAAAGAAAAACATACTGGATTGTGAGAATCAAGTCATATGGTTCAAATGTTTATTCTGACACTTCCTACCAGCTTAATCTACAGAAAATACTTAAATTGCCTGAGAAAACATAAAGATTAATTTTTCAGTGATATTTATTGAGCATATACTGTGGCATAGTTATGCAAAACGGAGCAAAATAGTCTCTTTCAGGTATTCCCCACAGTGATAGCCTACACTTCCAAATAACTGCAAGATTTAGGGAATAAAAAGGAAGTAGTTTTATTTTTCCAATAGTTGTTATCACCTTGCTTTATTTACTCGTTTCCTGGGTACTGGGCACTAGATTTCCTTAAGAACAAATAAAACTGATTCTTAAATCTTTTGATCATTTTTCATTTCACAGACTTTAACTCTTTCATTTAAAAATTTCAAACTCACCGGGTACAGTGGCTCACACCTGTAATCCCAGCACTTTAGGAGGCTGAGGCGGGCAGATCACAACGTCAGGGGTTCGAGACCAGCCTGACCAACATGGTGAAACCCCATCTCTACTTAAAAATACAAAAATTAGCCAGATATGGTGGCACACACCTGTAATCCCAGCTACTTGGGAGGCTGAGGCAAGAGAATTGCTTCAACTTGGGAGCCGGAGGTTGCAGTGAGCCCAGAGCATGCCATTGCACTCTAGCCTGGGTAACAGAATGGGACTTAGTCTCAAAAAAAAAAAAAAAAAATCTCAAACTCAATTTCAAAGCAAAGCTCTCAAAGAAATAAATACTAAAACACAAAGCAAAATTCTCTCATTGGTCTGCTCTCTTCTTTCCCCTCCTGCTCTCTCATTCCCCACACATACTCTTTCCTGACCATATGGTTTTGCCACATTGCTTCATTCTTTTAAGAGGCCAGTGTCTTTGTCATCCTGCAGTGTTTCCTGTAAGATTTCAGCCTGCTATTTCATCACACTGGGGCCTGTGGTCACAGGCAGGATTCATCTTCCACTTGCCTCAGAGCCTGGGCACTCTAGAGGTAGTCTATTCCCTCCATTCCAATCTGGCATCCCACTATGCCATCTCTCCCTGTCTATCCCTTGTCCAGAGTACCAGGGCGAACCAGCAGACTTGGGCCAAAGCAGATTTCTAGCTAGGGAAGATGACAGCCTAACCCAATGAAGACACAACGAAACTTTAAGAATTATTCTTTGGAAGTCCCATTTCCTTAGCTTTGGTGAAGAAAACCAGGTGAGTGTACCAATATTGCTTCAAGACATTAAGCAAAGGCATAGGCTTTCTGCACTTTCTCCGTGCTCCCTGACCTTCTCTATTGCTCCACGTGGTAAAGGCTGCTATTCCACTATTCCAGTGTAGTCTTCCTCACTCCTGATGGGCAACTAGAGTCTTGTCCAAGATAATTTGGTGAGTTTGTTCTCAGAAGCCTTCTAATCTTGGTACTGTTCAGTAAAGACTGAGGAAAACAAATAATTTTGCAATGTTTTCGGTAACATATAGTTCTTGAAAGTTTTCACTAAAGTTAGCCATAATTTAGTAGCCACCCTCAATGTGCCTAAGGGAAATACTCTTTTACACTATTGGAATTTTACTAGCAACAATACTAACACTTTGTTTTACATGGTACGCAAATTAAAAGTAACCCTAGCCAAAAAGCAAGATCAAAGTAATCGTTAAATAATCATAAATCTTATAAAGAAAATTATTAATTTCAAGCTCATATTGAAACTATGAGTTTAAGTGGTCAAACTTAAAGCATGTGATGTCTCTGGAAATGTCAAGGTACATCATTTAAGAATTATTTGAAAGTTGGAGATTGCTGAATTCTAAACCTGTCTTGGCAAAATGAGAATTCATATAGTTAATGAGAAAGCACATATAGCACATGATTTATCTAAACAATTTCTTTGATTTCTGCATTACTTAACTGTACTGTCTGTATTTGTGATTCATATTAGATTTTTTCCCTGTCCATTTTTCTTACAGAAGAAAGGTGGGTGTTAAAATTACAGATTATTATTTTTAAGTTTTCATTTATTAAAGAAGAAAAGATAATTTACTGAGAAAACTAACACTAAATTTTAAAAAAAATCAGTGTATATTTTAAACAGCTTTCTTTAGCTAGCCATAGTGAACAAAGGAATAGAGTGTTAACATTCTAAACCCCAATAGAGAGCTAACTAATCAGATGTAGTTTATAAAAACCTTAAACATACACATACTACATTCATACACACATATATAAGTGATTCTGAAACTGTACTGCTTGAAATATAAGTGGCAATACTATTTATGAAACATTTTTAGGAGAGCACTGTGTTCAAAAATAGTTTTCCATGAATGTAGCTTACGAAAACACTAATGTTTTTCAAAATACATTCTGTTTATGGGTTTTATATCTGGAATGTGAAGTAGGAAATATTTCAGTCAAGGAGATTCTGTTCCTGAGAAAGATCAGGAAATTTCAGATGTCAGAAAGTTAAGGCTGCTCGAGCCATGCATGCGATGTTAATACATGAGGTAAATAAAAGCAGAACTCTTGAGTTCTTTCTTAGCTCTGTATTTCTCAGGCTCGTGAGTAAAGGTGTTACAGCAGATAAACAAAACCTACACAATGACAACTTAACAACCAGCCATGAGAGTTAAGTAGTTTAACAGCATTTAGTTGAAATATCTTGAACAAGATATAAATAAATCTTATAATCTGAATGTAGCTGAAGTTTTTATTAGCTCTAACAAAAATATTCCATGTCTCTGAATTATAGAAATTATGATTTCGTTATACCTATTTGAAAGTAAATTTATGTTAATACAAATGTTTCACTGTGCTATGTCTACAGATGTCACAACTATTAACTATTCTTGCATTCAAGTAAAGGGAGGGAAGGAATTTGCAAAAATTCTGTACACATAAAGTGTCTTTGAGATTGCATGATGAATTGTAATGTTTTTCCAAAATGATCAGAGAATATGCTGGGAGGATCTAAAAGAATGCATGGCAAATATTTGGCATGGAACCAATATTTATTGAACAAATAGAGTGTGCAAATAAATGAGTAAAGGCTCTGATGTGCTGACAATTAATTCTAATATGCTGACAATTAATTCTATCATATGCTGATAATTAAAACAATAAGAAAATCATTTTCAGGACTTTATGGCCATACACTCACAAATTTTACTTTTTTTGGCAGCATGAGTTTATCTGTCTCTCTGTTCATCTGTCTACAGATCTACCTGTATGCTCATTTATTTATTTAATTATTTAATTATTTACTGTGTTTAAAAATAACAACATTCACAGAAATCTGGATGAAATTGGAGACTACTATTCTAAGTGAAGTAACTCAGGAATGAAAAACCAAATATTGTAGGTTCTCATATAGGGGAGCTAAGCTATGAGGATGCGAAAGCATAAAAATGATGCATTGGACTTTGGGGACTTGGGGCAAAAGTTGGAGGATGGCGAGGGATGAAAGACTGCACGTTGGTTACAGTGTACACTTCTTGGGTGATGTGTGCACCAAAATCTCAAAAATTATCTAAAGAACTTATTCATGTAACCAAACACCACCTGTTCTCCAAAAACCTATTTAAATAAAAATAAAAAATGAAGACACAAATAAAAAAGTAATAATCATTTAAAGCATTTAGGTCAGAGAAGCCCATGTGGCAAGGGAACCTTTCATACGAAATGTTCCTCGGCCTGGCAGGTGCAGTGTCTCACACCTGTAATCCCAGCACTTTGGGAGGCTAAGGAGGGAGGATCCCTTGAGTCAGGAGTTCAAGATCAGCCTACGCACCACAGTAGATCGATCTCTGGAAAAAAAAATTAAATTAGCTAGGCGTGGTAGCCTGTGTCTGTGTTCTCAGCTACTCCAGAGGCTGGGCGGTAGAAAATTGCTTGAGCCCAGAAGGTGGAGCCTGCAGAGAGACGATCATGCCACTGCATTCCAGACTGGGCAACAAAGCGAGACACTTTCTCCAAAAGATGAAAAAATTTAAAAATGATGAGCCTGCCGCCACCTTCAAGGCGACTGCGAATTTCCATGTGAATGATGCTCCTGGATCTCTCTTTCCATCATACGTCCAGAGGAGTCAAGCCTAACCACACTGAAATGCTGCTGAGAACAAGCTTTTCATGATTACCAAATTATATTTTAATCCCATGAGTGGTCAGAGAATGTATTCCAGTGTCTGCTGGTGAATCTTCTGTGGTGTTAGAAGCAGTATTTACAGCAAAGTTAAAAAAAAATATTTTCGTGTAAGAGAGGAAAAGTGTCATATTCTCAAAGAGTGCAAGCCCCAGGGCAGGGCTGCCTGAGTAGCTCCACATGAAGCCTTGAGCAAGACTCACCACCTCCTTCCAGTTAGTTTTCACATCTATAAAAATGGGAAAATAATGGTAACCCCTATCTCATGAAATTTATGAAAATGTCATGGATTAATATAAGTAACACTCTTAAAATAGTCCATCAATCACTGTTTAATGAGTAGTAGCAATTATTAAAGTGAGTTGCAGTAACAAAAAACAGAAAAAAAAACTTTGTAAATAGGATTTCACTGATTCTATTTTGAGACTTAGTTCAAACTCCTTTCCTTTCTTCTTCTTTTTCTTTTTCCTGTTTTCACTAATCTCAGCAGACTTCCTCTCGGCTTCTGCATAGTTGCCTTCTGCCCATATGAGATGTTGTCCAACAGGACTAGAAATACAGAGAAAAGGCATCTGACTTTCAACCTTCTGTTGTTTTAGCTCTAAAATAGAACAGAAAAAAATAATATTCCTGAACGTAGGCAACATTCCAGTTGCCCATCTCTATACATTCACGGATACTAAAAATTAGGAAGAAAAAAGGACTTCAGAGTAACATATAGAAAGAAAATCATGCAAATAATGTTTTCTTTCCCGGGCTGACCTACATTGCCTGTTACTTTGTGTGATTGCCAAAGAAGTGCGAGACAGACTGGCCAGGGCACCAGGGGACTCATTGAAGAAGAAGAGCAAGTTGAGTTATGTTAATTGAGTGTCTACACCAATTGTCTACGGGTAAAGAAGCAGTTTGTTTTTGCTGCTTCATCATCAGTCATCATAGCTCTGCCTCAAGTTCTTTCTCTTTTAAAAGAGCATAACGTAAGTTTCACAGCCCAATTAATTAATCTCATTAATTTCTAGAAAATAAATGAGGTTATATAACTGTTAAATTTAAAAAAAAAGTCAAAGATCTCAGGAGAAAGGCAACCAGCAAATAAATCTGACATCCCAGCAAGCATAAGGTAAGGGCTTTCAAACCCTTCTGATGTATTTTTTTGATGCATTCTTACTAAAAAGAAAAAAAAAAAAGAACTGTATGTTTAGGAGGCTTACGACAATTTAGAATCCCTTCTAAATTCTTCCTACAAAAATGTTTTATAGTTATTTTTTAACGATAGAATAAAATACAGTTGAAAACAATTGGTGGAAACGATGTTCCTGTCATTCTTGTAAATGAAAGAAACTTACAAGAAATGACAACTAGATGTGGGAAAGTATTTTGGGTCATTTAGCTTATCCACTAACAGTGTGTAAGTCTGATGCTACATTCTATTTTCAGGTCTCTTACTCATACTACTTGAACTTCTTTCGGAAATAAATATTTTCCAACTTATTTTGATAGATACCTATTTTTCCATTCTATCTTTAAATACTACAAACATTTTCCTTTGTTTAGTTATTTCAATTCTCTTTGGAAGGCTTTTTCTGAGGATAACACCACTCTGATATTTATAAGACAATGCCTATTTATATATTAATTCAGTTTCCAGTGTTTCGTATTACCCCAAGTCTTAGTTTGGGAATTAATGTTATTTTGTATCTGATGCAGTAAAATAAACACATCCCTTTTCGAAGCCCTCAGATTAAGATTTTTCCACTCTCCTTTAAAGCACCAAGGTGCTGAACTGAAACAAGGTGATTTTACTTACCACCCAGTGAAAACTCTGTAGGATATAACTGAAAATAATAGAGTTGACCTTGATATCTGATGGGAATGAAGCAAACTTTGGTGCACTCCCAAACAACAATAAGCCCAGGAAGTACTAACACTTCTATTAAGTAAAAATACTTTCCCATAACCCGAAAAGCTCTTTTTGCAGACTATTTGATGATATCCACTTCACCTCTTAATAACTTGTGCTGCTCTCTATTTCAGAAAGGGACAGTTCCACAGCTAACAAACAATGGCTCGCAAATATGTTCTTCACTAGATAAAACCTAACATTTTAAGATGCAGTTTACTAGATATTTGTCCAGCGTTTATATAGAAGTATACTTACAGTTTAAAAATGTTTTTTCATTGTGGTAAAATACACACAAAATGTTTTATCCTAACAATTTTTAAGTGTGCAGTTCAGTGATATTAAGTACATCCATATTGTTGTGTAACCATCACCACCATCCATCTCCAGAACTCTTCTTTTTTTTTTCCTTTTTGAGACATAGTTTACTCTTGTTGCCCAGGCTGGAGTGCAATGGCATGATCTTGACTCACTGCAACCTCTGCCTCCTGGGTTCAAGCGATTCTCTTGCCTCAGCCTCCCAAGTAGTTGGGATTACAGGTGCCTGCCACCATACTTGGCTAATTTTTGTATTTTTAGTAGAGACAGGGTTTTACCATTTTGGTCAGGCTGGTCTCAAACTCCTGACCTCAGGTGATCTGCCCAACTCGGCCTCCCAAAATGCTGGAATTACAGGCATGAGCCACCACGCTCAGTCCAGAACTCTTTTCATCATGAAACTATATGTCTGGTAGAGGACTTTTGGCCCCGTTCCCCAGCCATGTGGAAAGGGCCTAATTCCCGATAAAGAAGGCCCTTCCTCCCCCACAGGGAGGGTCCCTTATCTCACTCTATCCTGGCCCGGCCCAAGACCAGCAACCTTCCCGCCCAGCGGCCCACTGAACCAATCACCATCCGCCCCACCAGCTCTGCCGGTAACCTCCCGTCCCACAAGCTCCCGCCCGGTAGGCTTCCTGCCCAGCAATCAACCTAGCCAATTACTACCCGCCAGGTCAGCTCTCCTACCGCCCCAGGCCCTCTGTCCCTATAAAGTCAACTGAACAAAGAAAGCGCGCGCGATTCCTCCCTTCCCGCTTGAGTCGCCCGGAGATCCCAATAAAGTCGGTACCGGTCACCATGCGTCCTGCCTCGTGTCTACTGGGTGCCTGCCTCCGTGGGTTGGGGTCCCACAACCAGGGGTCGCACACTATATATCCCTCTTCTCAGTACCTGGCAACCACAAATCTACTTTCCATCTCAGTGATTGTGAGCATTCTCAATACCTAAGTAAAATCATACAGTATTTAACTTTTTTCTTTGTGACTATTTTGCTTAGCGTAATATCCTCATTTCCTCTGTGTTATAGTATGTGTCAGAATTCCGTTCCTTTTTAATTAAGGCTGAACAACATTCCACTGCATTTACCACATTTTGCATCTCTATTCATCTGCTAATGGATACTTGGGTAGCTTCTATGTTTTAGCTATTGTGATTAATGCTGCTGTGAATATATATGTACAAATATCTCTTCAAGATCCTGCTTTCTATTCCTTTGGGCATATACTGTCAACTGAAGAATGACGAGGTTCATAAATTTGCAAAGGAGATCTCCATTTCTCATAGTTTTGTAGCCTTTCTAACAAGCTGGAAAGCATAGTCTCTGGCCAGAAGCCAGAAACAGCCACTTTGAGGGAAGGGCAATGGGAACCGAAATTTATGCTGAGCAATAGGGGATACACGAGGAGTCATGAATATTTATGCCAGTAGAAACATGTATATGTGCAGTTGAGCCTCATGCCCCTTCATGGGTCCCATGTACAAAAAATGGCAGCATTAGCGTGATCCAAGGGTGGAGTTTTCAACTGTCTGATGTCAAAAGGTAAAGTAGAACACATGAAAACTCTTACTGTGCATTCTCCATAGACTGGCCAAAAACTCTGTGGTCGGTGGTCTCTTATCAGAAAAGAATGCTGATCAATTGTTTTTGTGAAAAACACAAAAGGGACGGGAAACAAGCAGGCTGCTTGTTGATATCAGTAATGGAGTCTTTGGAAGGACTGGTCTCTCGTTAGCCCAAAGGGAAGAAAGCCTAATTGTGATTGGCAAGGGAAAGGGTGTAAGGAGGTCTCTCTGACCTCCTATTCCGTCATCGCCAAGAACTCACTATTTTTTACTGAGTTCTTGTAAACTCAGTTACTCTGGGGTCTCCTTGGCCAAGCGAAAGTCCCATCAGTTGGTTGAGAGGCTTAATGTTTCATTTTTATTCATCAATACCCAGAAGGAAGTTTCTGGATCATATGGTAAGTCTATTTTTAGCTTTTTGGGGAACTGCCATGCTGTTTTCCATAGCAGCTGCACCATTTTATATTTCCACCAATAGCAACAACAGTTCCAATTTCTTTACATCCTCATCAACACTTGTTATTTTCTGTGTTGTTTGGTTTTGGGATAGCAGCCGTTCTATTCTGTGTGTGAAGGGGTATCTCATCTTGGTGTTGATCTGTATTTCCCAAATGATTAGTGATGTTAAGCATCTTTTCCTGTGCTTATTGGTCATTTGTATATCTTTTTTGGAGAAATGTCTATTCAAGGCCTTTGCCCATTTTTGAATCAATTTATTTATTTTTGTCGTTGTTATTATTGAGTCGTAGAAGTTCTTTGAATATTATGGATATTAACTCTCTATCAGACATGATTTGCAAATATTTTCTACCATTCTAAAGACTGCCTTTTGAATCTGTTGATAGTGCTCAGGACTTTCATCCAAAAAATTCAGTTCAAACAACATAAATATTCCTTTCAACAAAAGTGGTAATAAGGATGGGATCATCCTAAATTTGGGCAGGAAGTCCCTCAAAAATGTCCTTCAACTGCCCATGGCTCCTTAAGTGACTAGTTCAATTGGGTTCTACCATTTGGGAGAGCTGTTTATCCTGCTGGATACTCTCATGGCTTTTTGCTTATGTTGCCTCTTCTGAGTTCTGCTACAACTCAAGACTCTTTATCCTAACATATGGCGGATCCTATCCCACTCCCAATGGCTCACCTCAAGATACCACTTCCCAGCCATGATCCCAGCATGGCTTTTGTGTTGCCTCTTTTTGCATGATTTTGTGTTGCATGCCTTTGTGTTTTCTCTTCTGAGTTCTGCCGCAACTCAAGACTCTTTATCCTAACATATGAGAGACCCTATCCCACTCCCAATAGCTCACCTCAAGGTACCACTTCCCAGCCATGACCCCAGCAAGAGGGGAATAATTATCTTATCACTCTCCAGGATCTAGAGTCACTTGGCCATGTGAATTGGCTATGTCTCACTGTGTCTTTGAATGATGCAATTTGAAGAAGGACCCCTGCTGCTCTGAGTGCTAGCCTGGAAGTTGAATGGATGGTGGGCTGGTGGGCTGCAGCACAGTTGGGTGACCCCTTCCTCACCATTCAATGTGCAGTCATTAGTAACACTTGGGAGAAGCAGATAGTTTTTCTCTTCCCTCTCAGCAATGAAAATTTGTACACTATATGAATAGAGCTGTTAACCATCATGTGTGTTGGAGATCAATGGAGTTGTTTGTTCTGCTTTCCATTCCTCAGCTGAAATGTCCTTGATACAGGATGAAACACAAGAAACTATCATTTGGCCAAACTTCAGGCAGTTGTTTTACCACTAGATGCCATGGCCAACAAGTGGTTCTATTCTTCACATTTATTTAAACTATTGAGCCATTGCCAGAGAGTTGGTCTCTTCAAGGTAAAAATCCCCAGGAATCTCTTACCTCATAGATACCCACATTAATAATCAAAATCATCCACATTTCTACATATACCAAGGCCTTGCCAGATCACTCCTTACTCCCTTCAGAGTTACAGACATTATTAACTGTAACAAAGACATACATTTCACTTGTTAGAGTACACAATGGTGAACTTTTGGAAAAGGCATTTAATAGCACTTTCATGTTCTTAGCAGATCTCAAAGAGTATGAGACATAATGATGTTCTCAATT
This sequence comes from Cebus imitator, assembly GCF_001604975.1. Lineage (NCBI taxonomy): Eukaryota > Metazoa > Chordata > Mammalia > Primates > Cebidae > Cebus > Cebus imitator. Next base: position 414,934 of record NW_016107320.1, on the reverse strand, counting down.
ACCTTTCAAATTCTACCCTAACAAGTAAATCCCTGAAGATTGCTATCTTGTCCAATACCTTAACCTACCTTTATATATTTTCAATCTTGACCCTATTCCACTTGCTGGAAGCCAGATCAAGGGCACATACTTTTCTGAGACCCATTAACTGTAGATAGTTCCATGGTCCAGGCAGGTGCTTATCTGACGAGAGAGCCATTTGAACCTAAACTTCCACCAAAAGCAAAAACACTGTCATATGCGACTGTACACCATTCGATTGACTATTGGTATTATTACCGATCTATGTGCTTTTATTGGTTTACAGTGAGGAGGCCCACATCAACCAGAGCGGGTACTCACTTGGAAAGCCTACTCCAGTTCCACATCCCAAATGACATCATTTGGACCATATAATGGTCCAAAATCTCACTGCTGGAAATGATATTGCCTCCAATGACATTGCCTCAACCCAAACCCTTGCCTTTGGAGATGACTTTTCTCACTGTAGTGGAGATGACTTCTCCCGTTATTCTGAAATATCTACTACAGTAATGCCCATAGAGTTTCTCTTCCTAAGGCACAAATTGGACACAGGATATGTCTTGCTTTTCTTTCTGAGCTGTCTGTCTCATTGACTCATGATTGTGTTATACCCCTTGCTATCTGCTTAAACATACAGCCCTGCAACTCCATGCCTAAGTGAAATCTCATAAAGGTTAATAAAATTAGTAGAGATTATTTCTTTCTCCAGGAGGCATCTGCCTCATGTAAGTAAATTCATTGACACCCCCTGGGGAAAGGATCATCCACTTCCTTATGCCTATTCTTGCTACTCTCTTCCACCTTTTCACCACAATCTCACTCCTTGAGTCTCTGATCATGACCATCCAAACCACTCTTTCTCCTTAGCTAAACACAGCACAACATTTTCAAGGGCATATTTTGCCCTGAATAATGACAACTTCAGGTTCTATTGTTACCCAAACACATAGGCACAGCCCCTAATGTATTTTTCCTTGCCAACTCCTCTGCATGTTTTCCCTAATAAAGCAATACCCCAGTGTACATTCGTTAACCTGGGGATTCCCATAGTTTGTTATCTACCAGGTACCTCCCCATTTCCATCAACTTAAGGATCCAAGGAAAAACAGACAGTATTTATTCCTACCTAAATAGGACTTGCTATAGCCATAGGCACCACCAGTGTTGGCCAGTACAGCAGTATTCGTCTAACAAAATCTTATCTTAATTGTCAACTACCATCTTTCAGTAGCCGTTTTAGACTATATTCAAAGTCTGCATGAAACATGGTCCCTTATAAAACAAGGCCATGAGCCTATAACCCAAATGATAATAGATAAATAACAGACTCGCTTTTGACTACTTACTAGCCAGGGAGGCAGGAATTTGTGCGATTCAGGGTCCCTCTTGCTACATGTACATTGTGAGCTCTGGATAGCTACAAGCCAAACTATAAGGAATAGGCCAAAAGATAAAGATATTTTATAATGTGACCAAAATCTTCCAAAAAAATTCCTTTAAAATCAGAGATGCGGGATGTGTTTTCTTAGCTATTGCCCCTCAGTGACAATTATTTCCACCACTGAAGAAATAGTAAAAATTATGAGAGTTCTATGAGCAATTGGATGTCAACAAATTAGACAATCAAGATGAAATAAAAACTGTTAGGGACACAAAACCTGTCAAGACTGAATCACAAGGAAATGGAAAATCTGAATAGACCTATAAATTATAAAGAGATAAAATCAGTAACCAAAAATCTTCTGACAAAAAAGTCCCAGACCTGATGGCTTCATGTCTGAATTCTCCCAAATATTTAAAGAACCAATCCTCAAACTCTTCCAAAAAATTATAGAAAAGGGAACATTTTCTGACTCACTCGAAAAGAAAACTTTAGGCCCATTTTTCTTATAAACATTGATGCAAAAATCTTTAAGAAAATCTTAGTAAACCAGATTCAACCACATATCAAAGGATTACATAACACGACCAAGTGAGATTTGTTCCTAAGATGCAACAATAGTTTAACATTGACCAATATAATACACCATATTAACAGAATGAAGAAGAAAAAAACAACATGGTCATCTCAATTTATGCAGAAAAGCATTTGAAAAAATGTAACATCCTTTCATGGCAAAAAAAAAAAAAGAGAGGAAAAAAAAGATTTAAAAAATACACTGAAGAAACTGAGAATAGAATGAAATTACCACAACATATTAAAAGCGATATATGTAAAACCCACAGCAACATCACACTCAATGGTGAAAGACTTAAAGTTTTTTTCTAAGATCAAGAAAAAGACAAGGATGCCTACTTTTGCCACTTCTATTCTACGTATTACTAAAAGTCCTGACCAGAGTAATTAGGAAAGAAAAAGAAATAAAAGGCATACAAATTGGAAAAGAAGAAATAAAATTATCTTTGTTGGCAGATAATAAAATTATCTTTGTTTACATCTTATATGTAAAAAATTCTAAATGTTTCACACACAAAAAAAGCTGTTAGAACTAACACATTTAGCAAATTTGCAGATACAAAGTCAACACACAAAAATCAATTGCATTTATTTACTCCCGCAATGAACAATGTGAAAAGGAAATTAGGAAACAACTCTGTGTACAATAACATTGAAAAAATTAAAAGACTTATGAATTAACCAAAAAATGAAAGACTTCTGCGATGACAGCTGTAAAATATTTCTGCTAAAAGAGAATAGGGAAGACACAAATAAATGGAAACACATCTCTCATCAATGAATTAGAAGACTTAGTATTATTAAATATCAATACTACCCCAACCTACAAATTCAGTGAAATCCCTATTAAAATCCCAGTGACGATTTTTTGCAGAAAATGATCACCCATCCTAAAATTCATGTGGAATCTCAATAGCCAAAATTATCGCAAATATCTAAAACAAATGCAAAGCACAAAATATACGACAATGAAAAAAAAATATTGGGTAGGCAAAAACACTTGAAAAATAAAAGGAAATTAGAAGATTCACACTTCCAGATCTCAAAGATTACTACATTACAGTAATCAAAGCAGTGGTGTTCACATAAGGATATAAAGACCAACGGAACATAATAGAGTCCTCAGACTTTGTACATACAGTCAATGGATTTTTGACAAGGGTATCAAGATCATTCAATGGGGAAAAGATTGTGTTTTCAATTAATGTGGTTCTGGGAAAACTGGATCCACATGGGAAACAATGAAGTTGGACTCTGTGTCGTATATGGAGGAGTAAGCTCTGCTTGGGGAATCTTTAGAGATAACTCCAACAAGACTGTGGAAATCATATTTAGAGAGGCATTTGCAATTAAGGGATTGATTATATACATGGTTTTAGAAGAGGGAGTCACAACATGCCATGCAGGGGACCATATGGAAAGAACATCAAGGAAGTGGTTTCAAGAAACAAGGCTGAAGCTGAGGGTGGCGAGTGAGGACCTGTGGGCAAGCACCTTTATTGACAGTCAGGGCAGAGTTCGTGTGCGTAAGGCATGAGGGCATTTTATCAGTGTTTTGCAATGTTACTAGGTCACAGCCAAGGGAGGGCAAGAAGGGGAACATGTAGTAGGGACCAACCTTATCACACTGGTGCACCTGGTTGCCCGGACAGGGTGCTCACAATGTGTTTGTGAGGATGTTAAGACATAAGAAAAATAAGAAGTTTTCAAATTTACAAAGTTATGTTATGGACTCTGTGATGCCTTAACACCATGAAAAATGCCAATTGAGATAATTACACTTTAATTTGGGTTGTGGAGCTGTTAAAGTTGAGTGGACAGCTTGACCCAGCCACCAAAGGCAAACTTTGATAAAGATGGCAACATATGTCCTATTAGACATATAGCAAGTGTTCGAAATCCAGCTGGAAACTGAAGACTGCGCTATAAGACACCAAAGACATTGTTCTGGCACAAGTAAAATCATACCAAACAGACATATGGATCTAGAAAAAGAAAGGAAGGGTCCTAGTACCATCCTGTTGAAATAATGATGGAGAAATTGTTTTTAAGCTAAAAGTACTATAAAATTGGGAAGAGTATTGTTTGAAAATGGACAAATTTCTATAAGATGGAAGCCTATGGAATGGTACTGATGGCCAAATCCAATGGTGCTTCATAGCTTTCCACTCAATACAGGTGAATAAAGGAACTTCCTCAGGAGCACTCCAATTTACTCTAGATCATAGGGAGCTAATGTTGAGAGTGGCGGTGGACCAGGTTGGTTGGTAAATTGATTAAAAAGTTATGAGCTCCTACAGTCAAAGATATTGGGTCCAACATTTGCCTTTATGGTAAATTAATAACTAGGGCAATATCATAGTAACCTCAGAGACTATACCAACATTCAAAGAGAAGCCTTAAATAATTTGTATTCTCCACAATATATCATCTTGCAAGCTTGCTATAGAAAGTATGTTCCTCCATTACTCCCAAACAGTGCTTCCCAGCCAGCATATTCCTACATTCTCTAAACCACTAAATGGGGTATCTTGTAATTACTGTGAGTTTCAGTGACAAGAAAAGTTTATTTAAGCAGACAAATACACACTATACCTACCAATACTTATCAACCAATTCTGTCCTTTGTGAGTGGGAATAAATGTCAAAGAATTCCATTTATTTGATAAGAACAAGCAATATAAAAACTGGAAAAAGATTGAACACACACATGAACTAAATGAGAAAATTTTAAAATAAGATTTTAAAATCAGTAAAATTCATATCCAGAAAAAAAGTAGGTGCCATATTTATAAAAGAAGAACATGTTGCTGTAAATAAGAAATAATCAACAATTGTGGAAAATGTAGATATTTTGCTTTAAAAAAAAAACAGCTGATTAATAGCACATATTTGTCTGGAGATTTATAATGCTTTATTAGTAGAATGAATAATTGAATGAATAATTGAATTAGTAGTATGCCTTATTAGTAGAATGAATAATTGGATGGAATTTATTGGTATCAAATTCCCCTTACAAAATACAATCCATTTTCTAATCACCTGAAGGTGGAGATAGAGTTGTATAGTAACTTGTTAACACCTAAGATGGGTTTTTGCCAAGTTCCAAGTAAAAATGATGAAAAGAATATTCACATAGAAAAATTGGTACGAAGTTGACAGCCAATCAGCATTACTGTGATGTTCTCTATTTTGCTGGGAGTGCTATTTTCAATAGGCATATAAGAGCTCCTGCCCTAGACAAGGGCTTCAGAATCAGTAAACATATGAGCCGTCTCTTGCTGAAGAACCTCTGTCAATGGATGGTAAGAAAGACATCTATGACTTCATTCAGTGGAAATTCTGAGACTCCAAGGAATGAAGCAAATGAAGCCTATCCTCCCTCTCAGGCATGGCCCAACAGGATTCTTAGTAGGCTTTGGTGTTTTTAAATGATTGCCTCTTCTTTATGCTTTTACTTGAATTGTAGTCAATAAAAACTCTTCCACTGACAAACAAACGAAAAACAATAGCAGCATTCTGATATAAAAACACCAGCACAAAACTGTCATTTTCTATCTCTCTTCCTGGAAATAATTCAAAAGCAATGACAATAATCTGAAATAATAATTTTTAAAACGCTGAAATCATGTCATTCTTTTTTCTTTCTCTACTGTTAGAAAGAAAAATGGATCTTCCTTCAGTACAGCTGCATTTCTTCTGTGGGACTCTCCTGTCTCCACCTTCTCAAGGACCATTCTGGGTTGTACATTTCACTTTCTTCCCCAAGAAATTCTTATTTATTCACTCAGACATTCTCAAATTTCTCCCTTTCTGGGGGTGGAGCGGATGGAGTCTCGCTATGTCACACAGGCTGGAGTGCAGTGGTGCAATCTCAGCTCACTGCAACCTCTGTCTCCTGGGTTCAAGCAATTCTTCTGCCTCAGCCTCCCGAGTAGCTGGGACTACTGGTGCTCACCACCATTCCTGGCTAATTTTTGTATTTTTAGTAGAGACGGGGTTTCACCATATTGGCCAGGCTGGTCTTGAACTCCTGACATAGTTATCTGCTCGCCTCAGCCTTCCAAAGTGTTGGGATTACAGGCATGAGCCACCATGCCTGACCAAATTTCTCCTTTTTTAAAAACCTAAATGCTTTTCCAGAAATCCCTGTTCCTTGTAGCTGCTAGCTTTATTATTCTTTCTACAACCATACTTTTGAAAACAGAGGTTACGTTGTGAATCTACATTTTTTTCACCTGTAATCTATCTTTAATACTCTCCAATCCAGCTTCTGCCCCCACTATCCCAATCAAACTGATCTCATGGAAGACACTAGTGGTGTCCTTCTTACCAAATCTTCTGGTCATTTTTTTAGCTTTCATCTTTCTTGAACGCTGAGCATTTAGGACTGTTGACTGCACCATCCTTTATGAGGCCTCTCTACATTTAAATAAATAAACTATGAATTTCTAGTTTTCTCCTCTCCCAATTTACCTAATTTTGAATTATGGAATAGCACCATCCTTTTTCAGCGACTCAGTGAAAAGCTGATTTTTCAGGTATCTTCAATGAAATGAAATTGTTATAAACTACAGGTAGATAGTGGGCAATATTTTTAGTGAACAGATGGAGAAATCAACAGTATAGAATATCAATACATGTTGACTTCCTCTTCTGTTAAGTTATACTCAGTGAACTGGATTTAGATGAACTTGATAGATTATTATTTGCTTAAAAGTCTGTCAGTCAGTTAGTACTGCTCCCATTTTCTCTGACTATCTTTAAATGTTGGCTTTCCTCAGCATCCCATTCTAGGCCCACTATTTTGTCAAAACAGCTTTGAACAGGTGCTTTTGAGCTCACTTTGGTCCTGCACAGTTTTACTTAATTAGCACAGTGATTAAAACTTTCTGTGTCCAACATTAAATTTATCTTTACCTACTAGTCTGACTAAATACTCCTTCCCTGTACTCAGAGGTCACATCTCCACCCAGCCTATACCTTGGTGTCACCATTGTCCACTCCTAAGCTTTCCTTCTTCACATCTAAGTGATGACTGTGCATTTAACCACTTAAGCTCATATATTTCTCTATATCTGATCTCCTCTATGCTCTACTCATTTCTTTGGTTCTCTTCACCACAATATCTCAACCAAATTTTAGTCAATCCACTGAAAGCAGCCTCCTCCCTTTGGTGTTTTCCCAAACCTACATTCAGAGTTTACTTTCCCAAAACGAAAATGTGACTGTGCCACTCCTTTGATTACAACTCCTACACAGTTCCAAATGGTCTTCAAAATAAAATATGGACATTTAACTTCGATAAAAAAGGCCTCTCATGATCTGCCACTTACTGATCTGCATTTATTTTATGAAAATTTCACACTGTCACAAAGGGGCTTTAGAAGTGGACAGTTTTGATAGGTTGCTAGTTTTTCCCTGAGTCCCTCTGTCCCTCTTCTAGAACAAAGGGTAGCTGGCCACAAGGCCACTCTGCTGGAGACTGTACATTCCAAACTTCCCTACAGTTAAGCGTGGCCATTTAACTGTACTATTACCATTAGAAGATGAGTAGAAATTATGTATAAAAATTCTGCATCATCTCCCCAAAGGAAAATTGCTATAATCTTAGTCTCTTTCCCTCTTCCCATGGACCAGAAGACAGACAAGGAGCTGCCAGTGTTACACAGTTAGATGAGGACAATTCTCTGGAAATGAGAAGCTGAAAGAAATGATCTTGAAATAACTTTCTGGAATCAAAACTACTTTCTTTCCTTAAACCACCACTAAACTCCAGACTATTGCGTGTCAGATAAAGACATTTTAGCTCTTTGAGTCACTGTGTTTTGGAATCCTTTTGGAGCAACTAGCTTAGCGTGCAACTTCGCCAATACAGCATCTGAGGAGGAAATGCTTCTGTATTTCCAATATACAAACTATATTAAGAAGAAATCGCAAACACAGTTGCAAAGAATAGAAAAAAAATGAATGAATATTTCTATCTTGAGTACTTGAATTTTGAGCAAGTCTGTACCAATTCCAGTTAGATAAAAGACCAATTCAGTCTCTCATGTCTTGGCCCCTCCATATATTTCCTCTACAGGAACACATTTTCAACCTTCCTTTCCAGAAGAAAACTCTGCCAATCTTTCAAGTTTTAACATAAGTGATGCATTATACAGGAAGTTTTTTGCTAAAATCCATACCATGTATTATTTATCATTCACTTGGATCCCACTGTGCCGTAATTACTTGCTTAGTTGCCTGTATTCACCACTAGATTGTATACCCTTTGAGGACAGGGACAGTGACTGTCATGTGTGGTATTTTATAGCCAAAGCCTAGTTTAATGTGTGGTATGCAGAAGGTTCTCAAATAATATTTGTTGAATCTTGATTATATCACTCAGTTAATTATGCAAAATAAATCTATTATTGTAACTTCCACCTATGTCAAGATTTGTATATGGTCCAATTAAACAAGAATTATACAAGAATATATCAAAGTCCAAGAAGCTGTATCTGTAGCCCTTTCTCAACCATAGCTGACCCTCCTCTCCAAAGATAATCACTATATGGAGTTCTAACACCATTGATTAGTTCTGCTTATTTTTGAACTTTAGTAAGTAGAATCATTCAGTATTAGAGAACAAATTGTGGGAGGAAAGAGAATATAAATTATGGGAGGAAAAAAGAGCATTAACAGATGAGAAGTAAGTGTTGTAAAATCTGAATAATTGTAGCTGGAAGCTCACTTATATGGGAATAATTAATTTACCTTAAAAAGATATGAATATGACCTATTTACATTTGATTTTTGCTTGTCAAATACCTACTTTTAGCATTACTGTTCACTTCTACCTACTTTTAGAATTATTGTTCACTTTGTAAAGAATCTGACTTCTGACTAATATTAAGAAAAACAAGTATCTTCTCTTTGAATGTTTTTTAATTATAGATTTAACATATTAAACTAACAAAGCTTAAAACTGAAGTGTGCTAATGTTCTCTCTTATAAAACTATTTAACTGAATTTATTAAACAGAATCTTTTAAATCTAATATCAGATGTTCGTAAATTTCATCTACTTTAACATTGTAATGTGCATTGAACTTGTATTTAGCAATATAAGCTTTTTTCCCTTCTTTATCTCAGCTCACTGAAGTTTAAGAGAGTAACTTACACAAAATGATTCCCTCACCTGCAGTCTCCTAGAGACAGCTTTTCTTTGTCAGTTGTGTTACTTTCAACCTTAAGTCTCTATAAGGTCCACACAGACCTTTATTAAAGATATTTACGCGCCATTCCAGTATCACAAAAGATTATCATTATCTAAATGCTATCATCTTCCTTTAAACATAATAGATATTTATTTTCCTTGAAATAAGACAACAAGCAAATGTTAAAGAAATGGACTGTGTTTCCAAATATCTCTCCTTTGCTTTCAGTGGTCTCATTAACTCAGTAGGCAATACTCAATCATCTTTTGTATATCTATTACTCAAAATGGATTCTTATCTATTCTGAACTCTACTATCTCCTTGCCATTGTTACTTTAAAGGAGTATGAAGAAATTGCAAATACTTACACTTTTTATGAACAAATGATTGGAAAGATCTATTTTGTATTATTCTGCTTTCTTCTTACATTTAAGTATAGAAATATGTAAACATACACATATGGACACGAAAATACATATTCATATAAAATGTGAAGTCATATATATAAACATAGGTATAGATATAGATAGCTGTTTTCTATTTAGGTCATTTTTCTTTAATTCAAATATAAACAGAACAACATACCTACATTGTCATAAGTGACAAATTTCATAACATTTAATTTCCAGAACTTGTTCTCTGAACCTACTGACTTGGTATAACTTGGAATAATCTTCAGCTGTTCATAAAATTTAACAAGAGGAATAATCCTGAAGTCTAAAAAGAAATATATTAATATTTGCAAAGTAATATAATTTAACCTCAATATTGGTAACTTTAATTTTAAAGTAACGTGAGTAAGAAACTAACCCCACCAAAAATAACAAATCTTGAAAAACTAAACAGATACAATATTTAAAAAGGTTTGTGAAAAGATAACTATGTTATAAAATTAGAAGATATATTGAGAGTCTATTTAATAAGTCCTTGACATTTAATAAGTCCTTGACTTTTAATAAACTTCACACCACCCAACATCTGAAAATACATTAGGCATACAACCCATTTTTAAAAAACAAAATTTATAGAAAAAATTTATAGACTTCCACTTATTATTCTATAAAATGAGGAAATAGAAATAGTCCAGTTGTCATTATCTGCTGAAGAGAAATCAAATCATTCCCCAACCTCTCTTCTTCAGACCAAATCACCCCAATTTTCTTCTTCTTTTTTTTATTAGTTGAATTTTAATCACCTTTTTGGAGCTCAACCGCAAAGCTATAAAATGTAGCCTCTGAGAAAATTACACTGGGAAGATAAGGAGTTAATCTAAACTGCATGTGGTTGAAACCCAAACCATAGCAAGCTTTTCATGGTCTATATTCATTGTAAAATTCAAGACATAATAAGAAAAGTCACCACATTACGTTTAAATTCAATATTAATATTTTATTGTATAAAACTCACTTGCTAGTTTTCTTAACTGTAATTTATTCACTATAGTATTTTGCTCTCCTTTTTATGATTGCCAGATTTTTGTGTTATATTTGTGCATTTTAAGGTACGCCCAGAATTGTTTTTGTTTAGCATCTTTTTTCTTCTAAATTTTAGAACTTCATATTTATTTGAATTTCCCATCTGACCCATATTCCCATTTGAACTTACCATGATTAGTTAAGTTTGATCAGGCTTTTAACTATGATTGTGTGGACTTATTCTGTCCATGTGTAAAATTCTCTATATTCTAGTTATCTGTCAACTCACTCATCTTTACAAACACAACTAACTTACCTAATTACAGCTGCCTTTTCTGACAGTGTCATCCTTCTAAACAATACATGCATCACTGTCCTCATTCCTCTCTACATCTGGGACTTAGGCCTTGACTTTTCCTTTTAATCAACAATGTTAGAGAGTTATAATAAATTACAGTAGCATGACTACTCTGCAACGGCCTGATTAACTTATTAATGTGGATGTGGATAAAGAAAATTCCAAAATCCATTGCTCTCAATATTCTTTCATTAATAGTGTATGTACCAGATAATCTACATGTCTTAAACTTCATAGAAGCATAGATGTTCAGTTTGAATATGTGCATGACACCCTCTAATTCAATTCCTAGTCTTATACTTAAATTACTTCAATTCACTATCTCGAGAAGCAACCTATTTAATTTTCAGATTTTCATCTTTTTTATGTGTTGAGACTATTTATCAGCCACAAGGACAGCTTCACTCATGAGCCATAGGTCTGCGCTTGAAGCATTGTAGACAAAGTTTCTTCTGCTTTCTGAAGAACAGGTATTCTCCAATTTGAAGACAGCTCCCATTTCAGCTTCAAGTCTCATTTTTTTCAGTGTAAGATTTTTCAGGTTTCTGTCATTCAAAGCCTCCTCAACTTTCTCAAAGACCTCCTCTACAAGCTTTAATTTGTTGAAGTCCTTCCTAAAGTTGACACAACATATCAAGTGTCGCTAATCAGTGTACAGTTAGGCAAGACCTCTCTTATTCTAAATATTTTACTTCAATCTACTCAATAAGTACATTAGCACATACACAGTTATGACATTTAGCTGTTCAAGTCAGTCTTCAACAAAAAACTTTAGAAGTTGTAACCACAAGAGGGATTCAAATTTCAGTCTTGCATCATGTTAAAGTCCATAAGAATACATGGCCCTAAAACCTAGTATACAAAAAAAAATAATAATTTAGGTTTATATCAGACTAATCTTTTATTAGAATTAGATAGATTACTTTTATATAGCTTAACAGGCAAATGCAAAATCCAGTTCAGTATTCAACTGGATTGGAAACTGCCAGCTTGGGAAGGAATGGAAAAAAATAAGGTAATTTGTATTACTGAAAGCTTAAGGTCATGCAGTAAATCAATTTTAAAGCATTATGGAATCATTGATATAAAAACTTCCACTAGGGTCTATACACACATCTCATTGTAGTCACCAACAAGAATCCTGTTAGTGAGCTGGCCAAAATTTAGGGTCTTTCTCCTCTGTCCAGCATACTGAGAAGCTAACTCGCTAAATGATGATTTTTTTAGTGGGTGTTGAGATCAATCACCCTGGATGTCTATACCTCTAGATGTCACACTGAGGGCATGTCTCATCTCTGTCAAAAGTAATTTCAGTTAATTGAAAATCAAAACTATAGCATTAATATTTTATACACAGGAAGCTCTGCGGTTTTGATACTTCATTTGAGAAAATGGCCTAGTAGAGTGATGGCTTTGTAATTTCCATTTAAAATGTGTAATTGAGTAACTAATTTAGACTTGCAATTTTTAGAAGAAATGTTACAAGTTTATATCTAGAATTAGAGCAATTAGAAGAACTTTATTTTCACTGTGTTTAAATGTTAATTGATTAGCTTTAGAATAATTATTTAAATACTTGGGAAAGCATCAAATAAGATGAGATAAATTGAATATATTTAACTTACAAATCCAGTGGTAAACAGAATCCAGTATTATTCAAAAGTCACTGTGGTCATTAAAAATTGCACAACTTATAAATATAATAAAATTCATAAGCAAGACATATAGAAAGCTTAATATGTTAAGGATTAAAAGCTCAACAGAAACTTGTTTATGAATCTCAATTTATTAAATTGCCTATTATTTTCAAAAACTAGTATAAGATTCTGAATAGTCTCTTTAGCAAAAATTTCTTTGGTAAATCACATTAAGTTTTCAGTACTTACTGAGTGTTCACTATATACCAGACAATGTGCTCATTATACCATTTACATGCATATTCAAAATATTTGCATACCCTTTGTGGCCAATTTAGCTACTCTGCCCAAATAAATTGATAAATCATTTTGTTGTATGTTAGGCATTCATAATTGATAGTTTCCATTCAAATGTAAGTATACATATATGTTATATTTTTGCCTTTAAATTGAATCCAATTTAACTTTCTAACACACACACACTGAAGTACAGTTAGTTTTATGGATGAGTTTTACCAAATGTCCAAGGAACAGTTGATATCTATGCTATACACATTATTTCAGAGAATAGAATAAAAGGAATTTCCCCCAATCCTTTTCATGAAGCTAGGTTTGCTGATATGACACAGTCCTGAGCAGATAAGAATTTTTAACTGGACACACTGCCAGTCTGAACAGAATCAAGATTCTGCATGGAAAGAAAAAGGGTTAATAGAACCTAGAGGGGTGAACAATTATCAGAAATTGCTCAGAAATTGCTTTAGAAAATAATTAGAAGATTGTGGCAATGTAAGGGAAGATATTAAAAGTTCTTTTTAAAATATGTTAATTTTAAGTTGCTTCTGAAACATCCAAAGAGACATGTCAAGTGGCAGTGGGATATATGAACTATATGGATATATGAATCTGCAGTTCAGGGAAGAGTTTGCGAAGAAACTTTAGTGTATATGTGGTATGTAAAGCCTTGGGAATAGATGAAATTGCCTAAGGAATAAGTGAAGATCAGAAAATCCATGGTGGAAAAGTGAAAGCTTGGATCAGGCCAACACTGAAAGGATGAAAAGGGGAAAAGGACCTAGCAAAATCCTATGAAATGCTTCTTCACATGACCCCAGAGATGTGTAATGAAAAGTTTAATCTGAGTGAGTTCAAGAAAAATAAAAACTTTGAAGATAGGCAACAGGTTATAGAGACAACATTTTTCAAGAGACTTTGTTAGAACAAAAAGCAGAGAAATGGGCGCTAATAGACAGGATGTAATGAAAAGAAGGAATGTTTCCCTAAAACTGAAAATATTTTATGATTTTTGCATGTTGGTGGAAACGATGCATAAGGTGAGAAAACAAATTGATGATTCCAGAGAGAAGAAAAGATAATTGTAGGAGCAAAGACCTTTAGTAGAAAGCAGATCATGAGCTAAATTGTTCAAGTGAAGAGTTAGGCCATAATGATTAGCAAGGACCATTTATTCTGACTGGTGGGGAAATAGAGAAGTCCTAAATTTCAATGACTGTTAGGCTGAATATTTGTGGCAGAAGGAAAAAGTAGTTCTTTTCTCAAAAATAGAAGTTGGAGAGAAGAGAAAATGAAAAATAGTTGACTTAACAAAGCAAAAGACCAAATTAACTTAGGAAATCGTTAGGCTTGCCAAGGCAGTGCTCAGTGCTCAGCGAAGGTTTGTAGCCATACATTAAAAGCAGACCCAGTCCATATGATGTTTTCTACAAACACATTCAGCATATGCAGAGCAGGTGATTATGCATTAAGCCAATGCTGGGGTTTTGCCAGGCCAGTATGATGAAGAGAGAGAGGAAGTTAGAAGTAACATTTAAAATAGTGATGCAGCTCTCTATATTTTTTACATGGAAATATGCCCTTGCTATATTAAGATGATTTAAAGCTATTTAGAAAACAGCACATGCAGTTTGATCCTCTTTGTTTCTATCTATATTTGAGTGGGTAGGTATAAGCACATATGCATATATGGAGAAAACAGTAGAAGAACATATACCAAATTATTATTAATTATTTTTTGTTTATTTTAGATTGCTTGTTTACAGCACTCTAATAGTGTGCTACATGACTCCCAGAGAAGTCAAAGGAAAGTATCCTCTATTATAATATGGTGACACTGAGCTGAGCTACAGACTCAGATAAGGATGAATTAGCCCAGATGACAACTTTGTAAAATGTAGTGCAGAACATTTTAGGCACAATCAGAGGATGCATTGATAAATTCAAAAGTTTGTCAGGTACTCATGGCCCAGGTAAAGTGTTGCCCATACCTAGTCACACAAGGCCATGGGCGGGAATGCTCCACCTTCTTGAATTTAAGATGCACATATTAAAAACTGAACTCAGCAGTAGAAAGTGACACTTCCGGAAAATTTCATATGACTCTTATTCATCCATCCAGAGTTGCTGACTGTACAACTGTGTTTCCTAATGAGGCCTTCTTTGAGACAGGGACCTTACATGTTTTACAGTCTTGGATAATCGTACTGAGTTCTCAGCTATGTGTCCTGACTACACACAATACAATTCTGTATATGTTAGATAAGAAAATCATGATTGAATTACAAAAATATTTTCTATGCATAGTTTTCCAATTAACCAATAATTATCTGATAACCATCAATACAGTATTCATGAATATATGGTCAAAAAAGGAAAATTTCTTATTTCTCCCTCCTGCACATATACCACACTCACAGCCTCACCACCTATTATCTTTCTCATATGATCTTTACTTTTATAATCAGAAAAGAAATTATGCCATTTCTACTTTGAAAAATAAAAACATGAATATTATTTTTTTTAATTCATTCAGAATGGTAGTGAGGAAGAAGGCAGAACTTGACTCCAGAAGCAGGGTTTAGACACTGGACCAAATTGAGGACTAGCTAAAACAGGTCAGGGCAGAAGCACCTCCCATAAGATGTGCCCACCAGTGTACCGTGTAATTTTATTATTTCCACGGCAATGCCGGAAAGTCACCACCTCTTTCCATGGCAACAACTCAACAGATAGGAAGTTACCATTCTCATCCTCTAAATTTCTGCATAATCCACCCTTTAATTTGCATATAATTAAAAGTAGCTATAAATATGACTGCTGACTACCTCTCAGCTGCTATTCTGGGTACACCATCTATGGGGTAGCCCTGCTCTGCCACTGCTGTGCACTGCAGCTTCAATAAAAGTTGCTGTTTAACACCACACCAGCTCACTTTTGAATTCTTTCCTGAGCAGTGCCAAGAACCCTCTTGGGCTAAGCCCCAGTTTGGGGGCTTGTCTGTTCTGCATCAGTAGAATTTGTATGTTTATCTTGGATTATTCAAATTCTATACATTATTTGAGGTCTAGATGAAAGGCAACCTCATTCATAAGTGCCTTCCTGATCATTCTGATTTCACTAATCTTTTGGGTCTTTGACCTCCTACCTTATTACCATCACAGGCAGCACCATCATCTAATCAAACTTAGCATGCAGAATGGTACCCTAAAGCCCCTTCCTACTCACAGTGTGGTAAATATTAATAACATCAATAATTAGAATAATAATAGCTTAAAAAGTAACTTAAAAGATCTATAATACTGTGAGTTGCTTTTAAAATATATATATATTTATTTTTGATCTTTATTTCAAAAGAAACATAAGCCTCTGTATGACATAGATTTCATTTTACATTTACTTTTAACAGGTTATATTTTTGACAAAGCATTGTTTCACTAGGCCAAATTCAACAAGCTAACTTTGTCTAAGTCAACTCATACACTAATGTTTTTTTAGAAAGTGATTACTAATTTATGCATATGTGTTATGCACACAATTAAATATGTGTAGGCAAAAGTAATTAAAGAAGAGCTTTGTATATACATGTACATAATTTTGTATTTCAAGAATAATCTATAGATTGCATAAAATAGAGATTCTAGAATCATATTTGATAAAGGTATAATTATTTTCATTTTATTTCTTGACAGTTATACTGGAAACTTAGCAATAAATTCATGAAATTGATGGTTTAAATTTAGTCTTCCATGAATAATGTAAGTCTAGAATATACTTCGTCTTTATTTTCTGTGCAGTTCTTTATATGTTCATATGCACTTGGTTAACTTTAAATGACATTGCTCAGGCAATTAAGGCAATTGCATTGCCCTGGTGTTATTAAATGAATTTCCTCATGCCAGATAAAGGAGTTACCCAACTCCTTGTTAACTCTCATTACAAGTTTGCATAATTTTTGCTGGGTTCACAAAGGTCCTGACAGGATGGCTAATTGGATCCTCCCAAACAGTTAAACACAGTGGCAATTTCTTAAATTGCAGAATTTAGAACTGGAAAGGTTTAGAAAGGTCATCTGGTTTAACCTTCAACGCAATAATAAATCCTTTCTTCGGCATCTAAACATTTAAACATGAATTCTTTTTTAGCTTGAACTTCTTTTTCTTTAATTCACAAAGTATGTTTAATTCTTCATTCTTTTCATTGTAGATACAAAGCTGAAAAAAATTAACTGGAGAAACATTAAATATCACCTCTTTTCACTCTCTGGTAATGCAATTAGGATGACTTATTCAAAGATGCATTTATCTATTGAAGATAAAATGTTAAGAATGGCTGTTATCTTTAGTATTTTCTTAATTTAGGCAAAAATAATTTATTCAAAAAAATTAAAAGGACTGTTGTTTATGTCCTTTGTTTCTATCTTAGTCTGCTTGGGCTGCCATAAAAATATGCCATAGCCTGGGTAGTTTAAACATGGAAAATTTACTTTTTCACAGTCTTGGGGACTAGAAGTCTGAGATCAGTGTGCCAACATGGTCAGCTTCTGGTGAGGAATCTCTTCCTGGCTTGCAGATGACCTCATTCCTGATGTGTCCTTACATGGCAGAAACTAAGAAAGAGAGAGAGAGAAAGCCCTGGTAACCGCATCTAAACCTAATTACCTTTCTAAGGCTCCATCTGCTAATAGCATTAAGTAGGGGGTATGGCTTCAAGGTAAAAATTGTGGGGCAACACAGTTGAATCCATGGCAATTTCCCCAAGTGGTGTCTGTTTTTGGTTTCGTTTTATGACAGTGCAAAGACATAGAGAAAATATTTCCTCAATTGTTCACTGCTTGGCAAACTATTCAACCTGATGGCCAAGCTCCTATGAAGAGTATGTTATGTTAAAATACTGAAATGGTGATGGCAGCACCTCGATATTGACTATTAAGACAATTCATCTTAGACATCAACATCAATTAAGCTATTTGTTGAGCTTATAATCAGAGGCTTCTTCCAATAACTTATGAGAAAATAGTTTAAAGTCAGCTTAATTTAAGAACAAGAGTTTTCCGTTTTTAAAAAAAATGTTTTTGGTGTGCTTTTGCTTCTAAAATTCATTATTTATCTAATTCTATTTACAGATAACATTTTTGGGCAAATACCAAGTAGAAGACACTGTCTGTTACATGAGTTCAAGTTATTCAATCATTCCTCAGACACACAAAGCATCCTTGTAGGTACAGTCTCTCTAGTTGTGTCCTCTGGAAAACCAAGTCTTTTATATTCTCTTCCTTTCATCCACATTAGTGTCTTAATCAGTTTGGTCTGCTATAACAAAGTACCATACACTGAGAGACGTATAAGTAACATACATTTTTTTATTATTATTATACTTTATGTGCTGGGGTACATGTATAGAATGTGCAGGTTTGTTACATAGGTATACATGCGCCATGGTGGTTTGCTGCAACCATCACCCCATCATCTACATTAGGTATTTCTCCTAATGCTATCCCCCTCCTCTGTACCCCACTCCCATCCCATCCCTCCCCTAGCTCCCCATCCCCCAACAGGCCCTGTGTGTGATGTTTCCCTCCCTGTGTCCATGTGTTCTCTTTGTTCAACAACATACATTTATTTCTCACAGTTCTGGAGGTTGGAAGTCTGTGATTAAGGTGCCAGTGTAGTGAAATTCTGGTGAGGGCTTTCTTCCAGGTTCTATGTAGATGGCCGTCTTGTCAATGTACCCTCACATGGCAGAATGAATAAGCCAGTATTCTGGCCTCTTTTTATAAGGACATTAATCCCATTTATAAAGTTGTCACCCTTATCATCCAATTCCCTCCCAAATGTACAACTTCCAAATATCATTGCATTGGGGATTACATTTCCTTTTTTTGAGGCAGAGTCTCATCTATTGCCCAGGCTAGAGTGTGTGGACGTGATCATGATTCACTGCAAGCTCCACCTCCTGGGCTCAACTGATCCTCCCACCTCAGCCTCCTGAGTAGCTGGGACTACAGGAACAGATCACCATGCCCTGTCAATTTTTGTATTTTTTGTAGAGACAGGATATTAATCGATATTACTAAACTGTAGTTCCAAGATATAAATTATTACAACATCTAGCTGTGTTCTTAATGCCATATGTCCCACATTCTCCCTGTCATCATGTCATCATGCTTCTAAATGTTTGACTCTTTGACCACATCCTGGAGGTTGAATAGTCAAGCATCAGAAGTATTTAGAATCCTACTTTGTGGTATTTTCCCAAAATGTCATTATTACATTGGATGGCTTGAAAATATACTTCAGGGTGCCATTGTAAAGGGATTTTTTTTCTTTGCACTTGTTAGAGAAACATTTAGTGTTAGATAAATGAGCGGTGATGTAATCCTGAGGTCTCATTATTTGTGAGCCTAGAACTTCATATACGGTCTGTAGTTAATCTCGATCAAATTCTAGAGTTGTATATGAAATAACTATAATTTGCTGTCCAAACCCTAGAAACTTTTATGAATGAAGGAGAACATTATTAATAATTATGTCAAGACAACTGGCACAAACCAGACCTGTCCTGGGCAAACCAAAATGTCTAGGCACCCAGTCATAGATTACGTCTGGAACTGGTTCTTTTTCTTAGAAGAGCTAAACTGAGTTAAATTGTGGAGACTTCTAGTATAACTTGTCTTCCAGAATAATGACGAGAACAGATGAAAATTTCAACATGGAAATTTGCTTGCTTTTATCTCATGTAATATTGCTTAAATGCAAATATTTTACTGACCAGCATAATGGATTCACATGCACTTGCAGTACTTTACTAAGAAAATATTTACTGACGAGTTCTAAGGGCACAATTTGCAATTAAAATCATAGAGCAAATACATTATTACTCACTAGAAAGGCTTGCAAATGAGTGGAAATTTACTGTATGCCATTAATGTTTTAGTGTGTAAGTGCAAATCCTGCAAGCCAAGCAATAGAGAGATTCTTCAAATGGCCTATGAGGTCTTTTTGGTAACACACATTTTTGAGAACAAAGTTGTTTTTTTAAATAATTGTTTGCAATGAAGATCTATTTTTTTGAAAAAAATTATACCATAGCAGAGCCATTTGCTAAGCAATTACTCCAGAAAAAGGAATTTTAAAAAATACATATTTGTATTTAGTCATCGCATAAGTACAGCAGGGGGTTTATGGAAAGATATACACAAGCAGAGAGTGAAAAAGAATTCGCAAGCACTACAATATCCATATCATACTCCACAGCTGTAGCATTGGAAATCTGGAGCTGGACAGAAGTTGGTGTTAAAGAGGGATGTTTCTTCATCACTCCTGGAGCTTCCTCCCATGTGCAAAGGAAGGTTTGAGGGTCGTTCCTGGCCGCTCTCTGTCACCTGACACACTGGGTTCCAGGGTTAGTGCTCAGCCCAGCTCTGCCAGGCTGTTCTCTGCAGCAGACAAAGGCACTGCCACACTAGTGACGCCTGGGATTACTGGTGTGATCATGTAACAGTGATTCAGTGTTTGGAAATCTCTTTGGTTTTATACCAAGTTAAATCCTGCAAATAGCCTCAACCAGTAACTGTGATAATGTCTTCATGCCCCACCTTACACACATCTTTAATTTTTCAAGTCGTTCGGAACAAATGTCCTAAAGAATGGTATCAACTACTGAACCTTTCAAAGACTACAGTTCTTTTTTTTATAATTTCAATTTTTATTTTAGATTCGGGGGTATACGTGCAGGTTTGTTACATGAGGTTATTGCATGAGGCTGCGATTTGGGGTATGACTGACCCCTTCACCCAGGTACTGAGCATTGTACCCAATAATTAGTTTTCCTACCCTTGTCCCTCTTCCTCCTTCCTCTAGTAGTCCCTGGTATCTACTGTTGACATCTTTATGTCCATGAATACTCAATGTATAGCTACCACTTACAGATGAGAACACATGATACTTGGTTTTCTGTTACTTCATTAATTCACTTAGAATAATGCCCCCGACCTGCATCCATGTTGCTGCATATGAGATGGTTTTGTTCTTTTGTATGGCTGCATAGTACTCCATGCTGTATATATACTACATTTTCTTACTCCAGCCCACGCTGAGGGCCCCTAGGTTGATTCCATGTCTTTGCTATTATGAATACTGCTGTGCTGAATATGCAAGTGTATGTGTTTTTTTTTATTTGTAGATGAATTAATTTTTCTCCAGATATATAGCTGTTAACGGGATTACTGAGTCAAAAGTTAGCTCTGTTTTAAATTCCTTGAGAATCCTCCAAACTGCTTTCCACAGTGGCTGAACTAATTTGCATTCCCTCCAATGGTGTATCCGCCTTCCCTTTTCTCCACAGCAACCTTGACTGCACCTGTTGCTTCTTGACTTTTTAATAACAGCTATTTTGACTGCTGCGAGATGCAATCTCATTGTGATTTTTATTTACATTTCTCTGATGAAAAGACAATTGTTTAATAAGAACTACTTGTTATCCCACAGCTGAGACTTGTTGATATGGTTGGCTCTGAGTCCACACCTATATCTCATACCCAATTGCAATTCCCAGTGTTGGGGGAGGGACCTCGTGGGAAGTGATTGGCTCATCGGGCCAGATTTCCCCCTGTCACTCTCGTGATAGTTAGTGAGTTCTCAGGAGATCTGTTTGTTTAAAAGTGTATAGCACCTCCCCCTTCACTCTCTCTTTCCTGCTGTGTCATGGCAAGATGTGGCTGCTTCCCCTTAGCCTTCTGCCATCATTGTAAGTTTCCTGAGGCCTCCCAGCCGTGCTTCTTGTACAGCCTGCAGAACGGTTAGTCATTTAAACTTCTTTTCTTCATGAATTACCCAGTCTCAGTCATTTCTTTATATGAGTGTGAGAATGAACTAATACACTTGTGATGATTAGCAAATAAGAGAGGCATGCTTCGGAAGGAACCAGTGTATTTTAAGTTTTTCTCTTTCCCCAAGTCTATATGTGTTTTCCTTCTCATCAAATATCTTCTCATATCTGTCAACATCTTAGGCATTGGGGTTTAGAGGGAAGGGGAAAGAAGTAATTGAAGTGAGGAAAAGAGGAGAAAGAATAAGAATTAAGCATCTACATTGGTGCTATGTTATGTATAAAATTTCAACTTCGTATAATAACGTTAGCAACTAATTATAATTATCTCAAGTTCATAGATGAAAAATGTTTTCTTTATCTATTGCTGTATACTAAACCACCCCAAAACTTTGAAACTTTAAATAGTAATGAGTTAGTTCTCATATTAGTTCTTATAACACTGTGAGTTGGCTGGGTTCAGCCCAGTGATTTTTCTGCTCTATTGAGTGAAGACCAATTTCACTCATATGGCTGCACTCCAGACGGCTTCATTCCTTTGTCTGGTGCCTCAAATGGGATGACTGGAACTGATAGGGGAAGAATGTGCCTCTATCTCCATCAGGATAATTGGACTTCTTACATAGTGACCCAGAGCTCCATGAGCATGAAAACAGATACCACCTAAACTCGACCTAGTTCCAGAACTGGCACTACATCTATTCTGCCATATTCCATTAATCATAGCAAGTCACAAGGCTGGCTCAGATACTTCTGGACAGGATGAATGGCACATTTATAAAGAGATAGTAGATATTATCGGCAGCCTTTTTTGGAGACAAATTTGTGCACAGACATCAACGGTCAGAGGAGATAAATCATTTTCTCCAGATCACACTGCTAGAAATTGGCAAATCTGGTATTAAACTACCCTATTTGCCTTATTCTAAAGCAAGGTCTTTCAGCTACACCAGTGGTTTTTAGACCATGCTCAGTTTATAACCCTGCAGTGCCAACTGGGGTGGTTTCATCTTTAGCTGGGTGATAATGTATTCTTTATGCATGGTTTTCTTTGCAGGGAAGACTCAGAGACTAAACAAATTTCAAAAATAACACCCTACCCTACATTTGCTTGCTTTGAGAGATGAAGGTAGTAACTATGTTCTCCAATACCTTACAGTCACTCAAAAATAAAACCCCAGAATTTTGGTCACAAAAGAAAAGAGCTGGACGTTTTCTCACTTGATCCTAAGAACTTTTGTCATGATCTGTACAAACAGAAGTACAAAAGTTCCCTTAACATTTTGCTGTAAAAGATCTTAGACAGAATTTTTAAAAACTTTTTAAGTAAATGTTGCCACCTAAAAAGTTTAATACCACAGTAAAAAATAATTTGTGATGGAATTAAGAAAAAGAAATCGAAACCAGCTTCCCTTGGCTTTCTATATGCTTCCAGATTATGTTTATCTTCCATCAGTCAGTGGGTGTTTACAAAATTAGTCTGTGAAAATGCGTTGTCCATAAACAAATGGAAGTGATTTGGCTGGAAAAAATATATAATTTGTATACTTTTAAATCAAATAGATTGCTTGAATAAGTTCCTACTTTGTGTAATCCTTGCTGCTATTCTAGCCTCCATAAGTTGATGCTTAAGATATCATTGTAATTACTTAAATCTTATTTTTATGGAAAAAATGAAATACCTAGAAATATTATGTATAGCTTTGATGTGAATATGGACAAGAAATTTAGAGACAAATTCTCTATTCATTTGTTTCCTTACTCATGAGAATAAACATAGCCCAAATAATATCAACTAATGAGATATTTTCTCTTTCTATTTATAATATTTGGAGAATATGAATTATTGTACAGCTTACAGAAAAAATATGCTTTTGACATTTAGAGTGTAGATGGCGTATATTTGGGGAAGGGATTTTACTGTGGATAACAGATTTGGATATTAGAATAGTAAAACCGGAAAGAATATTAAAATCATCTCATTTATTTCTCATTTTAATTTGGGTAGCTAACACCCAAAGACTTGTCCTTAGCTTCAAGTAGCACATCTAAGTTAGCAGTAATCCTGGAGACCGTCTCAGGTCATCTGTCCATCAAGCCATGCTATGTAGGACATGTGTTGCTTTTTCTCTCCTTGCATTTCTCTTGCCACTTAATAAATTTCAACTTGCATATTGCAGTAGAAAGGAATCTGAAACACAATATAAGATAATTCAGGTGTGTGGAGAGGCATACTTATCATAAATCAAACTTGAATGACTGACTTAACATATCCGAGCCTAAGCTTAAGTGGGGTACTATTTCATTTAAACGCCGTCATGTTTTAGAATATTCTTCTGTTCTTTAAGAAATGATAGAACACCATAATTTTATCCCTAAGCCTGTCAAGGCATCCAAATTCTGATTTGAAGACTTTAAAATAACAAATGAATTGAGTTGTGAGTAGGTTTGAAATAATTTTTTTTATTTGATTGCAGTAGAGTGTGCCTAGCAACCTATATAGAGGATATTAGTAAAATGAATTCTGTTCAGACTAATGTCTTAGATTTGTTCTTTTCATGTACTTTCACATATATTATTCTCATAAGTTTAGATGGTGTTATATATTCGTACTTATTACTGAGGTACAAACACTATGATATTGTTCAATGAAATTTGTATTTATATGAAGTTATGTCTCAGCTTACCCCAAACTTTAAAGAAATGCTTCTCTAATAGTATGCCTTCTGCCATTAGGATGTGAAAATAAATAAATACCTAACATACTTTTTAAATGAATGTAATTATTTTTCATTGAGTCAAAGATGAGAAAACAATCTTTCCTGTAAATATCACTCGTATGATCCAACCTAACACATAACAAATATCAGTTTTCTAACTGTTCGATTATCTGATCTTTTCCTGATCTCTTATTTCATAACAGAAAGAAAAACGTTTGCTCTTCATGGTAGCATTTCAAAGACAATCAATTAACCTCCAACACCTTGTGCGGCAGCACTCCTTAAAACACTATTTTAAAGCTGCTCTCGGAATGTATTACTGGCTCAGTTTTTATTTCATTTACACATTCACTCAACGAGTAATTATTGTATGGCTAATATGTAAAGTGAAACATTGACCTGCCATCCTTACTCCTGATAACTTCACCACTAATCTAGCAGGAGGCAAAACAAATTGTTCTCTATTAGCAGAAAAAACAACAAACTGCAGTTTTTGCTTCTTCATGAGTGGGTGATATAATTCATATCCATGGAAAAAATAAAGTTCAACACTTCTTTCTTCCGCTTAGATGGACAGGATGGAAAAAGGAAAAACCTGGACCATCAGAGTTTTACTGCCACTAAAGAGCACAGCTGAAATGATTCACTTTTGTTTCTTTAGTAGAACATATTAATATCTGACAATGCAAAGTGAATCACATAAGAGATAGAAACAAAAATTGTTTCGTGTGAAAATGAAAAGGGGAGAGTTTCATTTCCATCACTGGCAGGCTAGGTGGCTCCAGAAGCTATAAAGCCTGGGCAAAATACACAAGCATATATTTGAATACATCAAACCAGAGGAAAGATAACTCAGTTCCTCCAGATGATTGTACTGAGTCTGGAGCACATAGTAAGAGACTAAGAAGGTGAGAATAGGTTTCAAAAAACTCACGAAACCTTAAGGAGAAATAACAGATTTCAGAGCTAACAATAAGGAGTGGTTTTAACCAACCCAACAAGGTGGATGTTTGAAGATAGACTGATCTGGAAATTTCCAAAAGTAGCAAATCTATCCAAATATCAAAGTAGATACTGAGGCAAAAATCACTAAATATAGAAAGAGATACTCTGCATTAACGAAAGAATTAATTCACCTGGAAAATAATTTAAAATTTCTATATAGAAAAATTATTTGATTTTAAACATTCAAAGCAAAAATGAACAAAACTGAAGGTTAGTCAACCATCACAGTGAACATTTTTAATATGCCCATGTCAGAATATAACAAGCAGAGAAAAAATAGGAAATTTGGGCAACACAAGAAAATTGGCCTTGTATAGATAAAGAGCATTACTCCAACAATTGCAGAATATTTATTTTTTAAGGATACATGGAATATTTACAAAAATGAATCCTTATCTGGTCCATAAAGTTTCAGCAATTTCAAACAGAATTTCAAAGTGGAAACATGCGACTATACTCTTTTGATGCAGTGGAGTTAAAGTAGAAGTCAACACAAAAAGGTAGCAGTAGATCTCCAACTATTTAGAAACTATTTAGAAACTATTAGAAACTAGAAGAAACTAAATAGTTTACTTCTAAGTAGCATATGTCAAGGGAAAATTATGAAAATTTTTAAATATTTGAACTAAATGAAAATGAAAACAAGTCATAGCAAAGTTTGTTGGTTGCAACTAAAATCATACTTAGATGAAAATTTATAGCTCTAAAATGAATATAATTTTTAAAAAGATAAAATTATCTAGCTATCCATTTAAGATTTTTTTAAGACACCAAATAAAAACAGAGAATAAATGTAAATCAGGTAAGATGAAGTAGAAAATAGACCAAAAAAAAATAGAGAGGATAAATATCTCCAAAAGTTGCCTTTTAAAAAGCTACTAAATTGGAAAATCCTTACTGAGACTGAACAAGAAAAAAGAATACTAGGTACAAATAGTATCATGGTAAAGATGGTATTAGTATAGAAACTGCAGATATGAAACAGATCATAAGAGGATACTACCAGCAACATTATTGCAATTATTTTGAAAAATTTAGATGAAATCACAAATTCCTTTAAAACTCAACTTACCAAAGAAACACAAAATAAATTAAAATTCTAAATAGCCTTATAGCTATTAAAGAAGTTGTATTTGTAATTTTTAAATGTCCCACAAAGAAAACAACAAGGCCACTGATGGCTTAACCACTAAATTCCTTCAAATGTTTATGGAAAAAATAGCATAAACTTACAGAAATTCTTCTACAAAAAAGAAAAGGAGAGAACACTTTCTAACTTATTTCATGAGACTAGCATGACATTGATACCAACTGAAAAAAATATTACAAAGAAAGAAAATTACAGATTAATTTCCTTTAAGAATATTGGTTTAAAACTCCTCAACAAACGATTAGCAAAATAAAAGCAATAATACATAAAATAAAGGACTATATATCGTGTTCAAGTTGGATTTATCTTTATAAGGCAAGGTTGATTACTCATCTAAAAGGCAATATTTTTATTTACCAAAGTGAGATAAGAGAGTTAAAAATCAAGTTATTATCTCAATAAATGTAGAACAAGTCTATGATTATTTCAGTGTCCACTTACGGTAAACATCATCACAAACTAGAAATAGAAGGGAAGTTTCTTATTCTGATGAAGAGTATATAAAAATCAACAGCAAGCACAGTATATGAAGATGAAATGCTGAAAGCTTTGCTTCTGAGATAAAGAATGAGGCCTTACTGTCCACCATTTTTATTTTACATCGTGCTGGAAATCCTAAGGATTGCAATAAGGCAAAAAAAAATTAAAAGAGTAGTTTTACAAATGATAAAAGCTTTGGGTTCCAGGACCCAGAGTAAACATCATTAACAGGTAATTCCCCTTTGACCGCCCCCTCCCCCCCACACCAAGAGAACCATCCAGCACAAAGTTTACATGAGCAAACAAATTTGAGTAGAGACAAAGGGATGTGGGGTAAACAGACTTAACTGCGGAAGCTTTGTTGTCCCTATCTTTTACCCTATAACAAAATTCTAACATAATGAACCGGCTGCTTCAGCCCGTTCCGTTCAAACCTTTCAGCCTTCCAAAAGGTTTGAGATGATAATCTTCTAACTTTCCCTAACAGTTCCCTAATATTTTGCCAGCCACCCCAAGTGAATCACAACAGTGAATAAGTCTCACAAGATACGATGGTTTTATAAGGGGAAACCCTGTTCGCTTGGTTCTTATTCTCTGCTGCCATGTAACACATGCCTTTCACTTTCTGCCATGATTGTGAGGCCTCCCCAACCACATGGAACTGTGAGTCCATTAAACCTCTTCTTTTTTTATAAATTACCCAGTCTTGGGCATGTCTTTATCAGCAGTGTGAGAATGAACTAATAAAATAATATTACAGAATTTTTCTTTTGGTCTCTGTCTTACTGGGTAAGGAAAGTGAGATACAGAACCACTGTTGGTTAGATACGTACACTAAGTTTATTGAATTAACTGAAAATATCTCATTAACAAGTTAATATATATAGTCATTACTTAAATTGTTTTGTGTAAAAAAGTATTTAATTTGTTGGGCATTCTTATTGTGAAAATGTGCAGTTTTATGCTTGTGATGAAAAAAGGAATTGAGCCAAATTACTTTCCAATGAGCCTGCCCAATAATTCCCAAATACATGTATACTGCCTTTTTGTTATATCTATACTTTGCTATAATTATGGTAAATATGTTAGGATTTAATTGTCAATTAGTTGTAAAATTTTATATAGCTTTGTTCTGAGGTTCTTATGATCATATAGAAAATAATTTTTAAACATGCAACTTAGATCGCAAATGCGTCTTAAAGAAATAAAACATTAAGATTATTGAGAGCTTTGCAAGAAACTGAATCTTCTAAAATAAGAACATTATTTTAGCAATGACATAGCAATAACATTTCTAATTGTCACTACTAAAGAAATAGGAACATCTATAAGTT
Organism: Cebus imitator; assembly: GCF_001604975.1. NCBI lineage: Eukaryota > Metazoa > Chordata > Mammalia > Primates > Cebidae > Cebus > Cebus imitator. Next base: position 386,530 of record NW_016107320.1, on the reverse strand, counting down.
GCCATTTCTATTCAGATTGTACATTAATGGTATCTTGGATGCTTGTTATCTGAAATCATATTACATGTTGATCATATGTTTATAGTCTTCCATGATAACAACCTCTTATAGTTTATACGTAAATGTTTTTGCATATGTCTACAGTGAATTTATTGTTATGTAATAAACATTTGGGTCTGTTGAATAAATCAGTGACTAAATCTTAAGCTTTGGAAATGGATATTATCCTAAAACTTTCAGTTATTTATTCCATGTAAAAGGGTCTGAAAATTTTATCTTCATTTGCTCAAGATAAGAACTTTCCATACGCGTAAGCTTGCTCTCTGATTTTGATTCTTTCCCATTTGAAAAAGAGTTTCCAAACTTTATAGAATTACATATTTTAGAGTGTTTTAATGCTTGTATTTTTGGCCTACAAGCATAAAATAAATACATCATAAATCTTACAGATATAGAGCCTATCACCTAAATGTAGTAAATAATCAGTAACTATTGAATTTAATCTGCTTGGGCATGTCCTACTGAAAACCAATCAGAAGTTTATTTGTTAAAGAAGAGCAGGGAAAATGTAATAACAAACATAAAAGATTTTTATTTTTAGTTTATTTTTTTCTAAAAATAGAAGGAACAGTTAAAACATTTAAAAGAATTCTTTAGATGATGAGCTAAGCACATGCCCCTAAATTCCTTCTATTCTCATCCTAAATGCCACTGAATGATAAAAAGGTGATGCACTGGAATTGAAACTTAAGGAAGGAAGCCCCTCATGTGCCTTGCATTTAGAAGAATGTCTGCTAGAAATGTGGTACAGATAAAAATTTTTAATTAGGAGGTACAAATGGGTATAAGTTAGCTACATAACTCTATTTTATGAAAAAGTATGGTACATTTCTGTGAAGTGATAATAAGAGATTCTTGTCTGATTTAGGACAAAGGCTGCAAGTGATGAGAGATCATGACACAGACCTCATTCTAGGATGCCTTTAGCTACAACTTACCAACAGAATTCAAAATAACACTTGCTGAGGCTTAAGATTTTACTTAGTCAAACAACTAGAAAATCAAGAGGGTAGAAGGGCTTCTCTAGGAACGGCCAAGATGAGAACTGATGAAACAGGTATCAGTGCTAGGAGAGTCCAGAGAAAGCTACATCATGTATGGATGGATATGATGGGGTATGGATCCAGCTTCTATTGGAGGACAATGCTCCATAGATTTCTCATGTTCTGCTAAGAAAGACATGTTTAAATGGGAAACAGCCTTGGAAGGGAGAGAATAGTGTTTCCTCCTGGAAAGATTTGAAGATGGACTTACTGAGTCGTCCCTGGATAGTAAAATGGAACCCTCTCCTTTCTTAAAGACATTTGCTTATGTTCCAGTGATAAATCTAGAAACGCCCTTCCCCGCTTCTTTAAAGGAGGTTTGTTTACATTCTAGGATACTGAGTTTAATCCCTCTGCAGAGAAAAACAGTCAGATGGGCAGCCCCATAAAAACTGAGTTTCCCCGTCATAGAATTCCTAACCTGTGATATGTCCAGTCCTCATCACATCACCCTACAGGGCTTAGAGCATGGGAATTTGGTGCAAGATGCTATTCTGGTGGCCATATATTCATATGTGTGTGTGCATATATATATAAGAATGTGTATGCTTGTGTCTATGTTTTTACATAGGTGTGTGTATATGTGTCTACATATATATACATGTGCATGTGTTTGTATGTGCATATGTGTGTGTTTACATATATACACATGCATATATATACATACTTACATATATACACATATTTTCTATACACACAAAAACATATATATATGCATATATAAATATATGTAACACATTTATACGTAGACCCAACCAGACTCATATTGTTTCAATAACATCCTTTTTAGCTTTTATTTATTTTTATTATTATACTTTAAGTTCCAAGATACATGTGCAGATCATGCAGGATTGTTACATAGGAATACACATGCCATGGTGGTTTGCTGCATCCATTGCCCTTTCACCTCCATTAGGTATTTCTCCTAATGTTATCCCTGCCTAATCCCCCAAACCCCTACTATCCCTCCCCTAGTCCCCCCACTCCAATAGGCCCTGGTGTATGTTGTTCCCCTCCCTAAGTCCTTGTGCTCTCTTTGTTCAACACCGTTTATCAGTGAGAACATGTGGTGTTTGGTTTTCTGTTCTTGTGTCAGTTTGCTGAGAATGATGGTTTCCAGCTTCATTCATGTCCCTGTAAAGAACATGAACTCATCCTTTTTCATGGCTGCATAGTATTCCTTGGCATACATGTGCCACATTTTCTTTGTCCAGTCTATCACTGATGGGCATTTGGGTTGGTTCCAAAAATGATTGTTGAGCTCCATGCTGGTTCTGGCCAGTGATATTTCATGTTGGCACATACACCCAACTTCAAATTTCTTCGAGAAATTTGTCAGAATAAGTATAAACCAATTGCTCAATTTTATAGTGATAATAATGCAAAATCCAAATTTCCACAGGACAAAAAGACACAGCTATTTAAAACATAAATTTTCATGTTTCTCTCTGTATATAGATATACATACATGTTTGTAAATATATATACATGCATATGTATATATGTTTATATGTATATACATATACATGTGTATGTTTATATACATAGGTATATATACCTATGTCTTTATGTCTATACATATACACATATTTACATATACATGTAAACATATATATGTGGCAAGATAATTTGTTAGCTTACAAGGAGAACAAAATATTACATAATATTAGTTCATTCATACAGTTTTTAACGTAATAGCTCCCAAAGAAGACTGCCTCTTGGCAAAATAAATTTGCCAAACATAGAAGAAAATTTAGACAATACTGAAATTATTACTGGGATCACTTACAATTCTGGATTAACCTTTTTTCTGTCAGATCTCTGAATCACTAAGTTAATAATAGAAACAATAAGGAGGACAATTATAAGGCCACTCAGGTATACATTTTGAAAATCCATGGCAAACTCATCCACAGTGTATTACAGAAAATACCAACTTGGGGAAACTCACAGCAAATAGACATGTAGCCTGTGAAAAGTTTCTGAAAAATTAAAGGTGACTTAGGCATTTATAAGAAAAAGAAAGAACCTACTTCATAACAAAAGTATGAGAGAATATATTTTCTCCTTTTCGTACAAAGTTTTTTAAAAATAAAATTTGTAACCAAGGCATGATAAATAGGAGATACCACAAAATATTGAAATAAAAGAATGACTAAAAGGTAAGCAGAAATTACAAGGAAAATTATGAGATGAAGAGGGAATGAATGAAATACGAGAGGATTTGCCCTAGAGAAAGTTGGAAAGAAAAGTGGGTAATTACACATGAAAAAAAGAAAAATAGGTCATTATATATATTTTTTCCCAGAATGCAAAGGAAAATACTTTACAATTGAAAAAAAAATGAGAAAAAGGATGAGAGATATGGAAGCAGACAATAGTTATTTGACAACACAGGTCATAGATATTCCTGAGGAAGGGCTAATAAAAAGTGGAGCAGAAGGAAAACTATATAATAGTCAAAAATATTGCTAAGCTGAAGAAAATCCTGTTTTTACAAATCAAGAGGAATCACTATGATACAGTCTATGTTTCAGTTTCTCTGGAATGTGCTGATTTTTGGCTGTCATTGTTTTACCAAGAGCTAGAAGGAGGGAGGCATCCACCCTAGGTGGCCAGCCGTTTTTAAATAAAACCTGTTATTAGTATTTCTCTAGTTGACCTTTCTTTCTGTTCTTTTCTTCTTTTGTTTCTTTTTTCTTTGTCTCTCTTTTTTCGTTCTCTATTTCTTTCTCTTTTTTAAATTATGTTTTTGTTTTTGTTGAGACAGAGTCTTGCTCTGTCGCCCAGGCTGGAGTGCCATGGCATGATCTCAGCTCACTGCAACCTCTGCCTCCTGGGTTTAAGCGATTCTCCTGCCTCAGCCTCCTAAGTAGCTGGGATTACAGGCACACCCCACCATGCCCAGCTAATTTTTGTATTTGTAGTAGAAACAGGGTTTCACCATGTTGGTCAGGCTGTTCTCAAGCTCCTGACCTCGTGATCTGCCTGCCTCAGCCTCCCAAAGTGCTGAGATTACAAGTGTGAACAATCGCATCCAGATTCTTTCTCTCTCTCTCTCTCTCTCTCTCAATCTCTCTCTCTCTCTCTCTCTCTCTCTCTCTCTCTCTCTCTCTCTCTCTCAATCTCTCTCTCTCTGCCTTTCTTTCTTTCTGACAAGGTCTGGCACTGTTGCCCAGCTTGGAGTGCAGTGGTGAGATCACAGCTCACTGCAGCCTTGACTTTCCAAACTCAGTCTTCCTGCCTCAGCCTCCTCAGTAGCTGAAAATACAGACAGGTGTCACTACATTCAGCTGATTTTTTATTTTTGCAGAGACTTGTTAATTTTCTATCCCCAAAGAACAAATCAGAAAAATAAAACGTTGCATTAGCTGTATAGTTTATTCATTGCCTGAGTTATATCTTTGGTAGACATTTTGGTTTTAATAAAATGTACGTTATTTAAGACTGGTACCAAATGATCAAAATTCAAATTATTGGAAATAAATACTATTGAATAAATAGTTGTGCTTTTTTTCCTATGGAAGTTTGAATTTTACACTATGACTATAAAATTGAGCTGTTGGTTCATACCTATTTTGACAAATTTCTTGAAGACTTTTGAAGTTGCGTATATATGGCAACATGAAACCGCATTGGTCAGAACCAGCTTGGAGCTCAACAAACACTTCTAAAGGCCAAAAAGGATGTAACTAAAGCAATATGAGTCTGATTGGGTCTACCTGGAAAACGTGTAAGGTCATCAACATTGCATATGTTTAATAAACTGTGTAAAGAAATGCAAGCTAGCACATCCAGAGTACAAACACTAGAAATGAAACAAGATTTCAATGACGTAAGGCTAAAAGATAACAAGGAGCCACCTCCTTTTTGTAGGCACTGATCATGCAAAAGAGAAAAGATATCTAAATGTGATCAAATGACAATAGGGTTAAAAATATTGATTATAATAACAGAAGATATGGTAGGTAAGACTTTTTATAACCATTTTACTGTTGCATTGTATAAAATAAAATTTCAAAATTAAAATTAATAAGCATATCTCAAACAACTAAGCTAAGATAGCCTGACAAATACATTTGTGCTATCTACTGAACATAAATATGCAAAGAAGATACATTTTAACCAAACTATTAACTTATTTGCAGAGGTCTCAAAAACAAAAATCTCAATGTTACTATTTATTACTGCAACAGCCAATACATAGATATACATTGTTCCCTTTTTATAAAACATGCATTAATGTAATTTAAAAGCATGATTCCTTATTCCTCTTTGTACTGTAATATTCATTTTGTTTTTCGTATTTTTAAACTGATACAATTATAAATACAAATTCAAAATAAGAACATTTTAATTGTCTACATTTCTTTTCTGGCCATTACTATTTCTTGTTTCATGTCATCATTATTACCAAATAATATGCTATATGAGGGTTGTGTGTATGTGTGTGCGTGTATGTGTGTATGTGTGTGTGTGTGTCTGAATATGTATATTTATAGGTACACACATTAAAAATTACCCCAAATCTTAGCAGCTTATAAACAAGTATTTATTATGTCACAAAGTTTCTGAAAGTCACGACCAGGTCCAACTTCTCTGAGTAGTTGTGCTTCATTGATTACAGTGAAGCTGTTGGACATAGCTGCAAGCTTTGATAACTTGATTGGGTCTGAATTTGATCTCTGAGCTTGCTCACATGGCTATTGATGGGAGACTCCACTTTCTTGCCTCGAGGGCCTCTCCACAGGGTGCTTATCACATGGCTTTCCCCAGAGCAAGTGATCTGTGACAGCAGAGTAACCAAAATAGAAGCCATGGTTTGTTTTTATTTTATAGGTTGGTACAAAAGTAATTGCGGTTTTTGCCATTAAAAGTAATCATAAAGACCACAATTATTTTTGCAACAATATAATAAAATAATGGCCCAATCTTGGATGTAGGTACCATCACTTCTGCCAATTCATTACAGAAGGGTAGAAGGAGACCACACAAGAAAATCAAGAGCAAGAGGCAGGGATCGTGAGGGTCATCTTAGTGGCTGCCTACCACATGGCAGAGGCTGACAAATTATCTGAGTTCCAAATATCCTAGGTATGTCACTGCTTCTTATTACCTGGAATGATTACTAATACTAAGTACTTTTATTCCCCACTTCCCATTCCACATTCCATTCATCTTCAGTCAGTATCTCAGCCAGTAAGTGTACCCCTAATTTTTTAATTTATCTTTTATTTTAAGTTCAGGGATACATGTATAGATTTGTTATACAGGTAAACTTGTGTCATGAGGGTTTGTTTTTCGGATTATTTCATCATCCAGGTGTCAATTCTGGTACCCATTAGTTATTTTTCCATTAGTTATTTTTATTTCTACAAAATGAGAGATTTTGGTGGACTGGCTTGCTTATGATTGCAAGAGATTTTCATTCCCTTAGCATGGCAAAATTAGAAAGTGCTGCAGAGGATCCCTGACGCTAGACGGACTTCTTTCTTCTGGCACCGTGTATAAATAAACCTATGTCTTCCTGCTGCTGAGGTTTATATTGTGACTCTCTTTGTTATTCATTCATGAGGAGAAAGACATGGCCTGAGGGTGGGTAGACAGCATCCAATTCCCTGAACCACTGTTGTGTAGCCTGGTGAGAGTATTCTTGTGTTGGGAATAAGGACACATAAGCCAGAATAGTGCAGGGTTGCAGGGAGAGAAAACATAAAGTTTACAATTACATTATTCTTATGAAGTAAGAAATGTCATTTGCATTTTTATACCTTATAAGTTGCTTTAGTTAACATTGCTGCCCTTCCACCCACTATGCTTTCAAAAGTCTGTTGAAAAGAAACTTCAGTGTGAGCCACTGAGTGGTAAAGAGAGCTATTCTTGACATCATCCAAAAATAAAAACAGAAAAATGAGTCTTCTGAACTCTTCAAAGTATAGCCAGAGATACAATATATGGCTCAAAAGGTAAATCACATATTACATAGGTTATGGCTAATTTTCCAATTTCGATACACAGTGAAAAAAATGAGTATGTGCTCTTGTATCCTGTACTAAAAGAAAATGTTTCCCTTGGGTCAAAAATAAGTCTTGACCATGAGCCCCTTTTTCTGTTACCACTTTTCTTGGGTTACTGAGGAAAAGTAAAGACAATGTTATGTATCCCTTTCTTAATTTTCCTGTTTGGTCTCCCGAATACAGGAAAGGTTAGAGGCTGAATTTTCTTCCCCATCATACCTCTTTTCCTTCAATATGAGAAAGTAATTTCAGACAAATGATGAGAGCATAACTGTCTCATGATCTGTATCCATGGTCTTGGTTTTGTCTTTTCCTTAACAGTTCAGTAAGCACATGTTTAAAAGGATTTTATGTCTTTTCTTTCATTCATCCAATTTTCTCTTGCTCTACTATTGCTTCCTTAAAGAACACACAGCATATACTCTGAGTTAGTAACAGTAGCTACAGGTTGACCAGGGTAAAGCTTGTGTTAACTATGTTGATAAAATCAAATTTGGATTGGATTTTCTGCTCCCTTATAAAAACTATCAGGTTTGATAAACTGATTAAACCTACTTACAAATGATGTAATCACCAGTTGATTGTTCTAAGTGGAATTTTGGCAAACTGAAAAAGAAGGCTCTTGGCTTCAAAGGCAGACACGAATCTTCAGAAAACAGAGACAAGCAGTCTGGGCATGGTGGCTCATGACTGATCCCAAAAGGCAGAGGCTGCAGTGAGCCAAGTTCGTGCCACCGCACTCCATTCTGAGCGACAAAGCCAAACTCCATCGCCCCATTCCACCCCACAAAAAAGAGAGAGACAGGCAGAATGCCTGTGAGTGGTAATTGCTCAAAAATACTGGTTGATTAATGAATTATTTATTTAATTAGTTAAGTCACTTAGTTCCTGATAAAGGAACATAGACTCCACTTGTCTGGAAACAAACATTTAGCAAATATGTTGTGATACTATCCTTATTCTATTCAACATCTACTCCCAGAATTCCTCACTGCCTCCAGAATGCCAGAGCCAAGAGGTAGCCCTAAAAGTGAAAAACAATTCCTCACAGCCTTGGAAAATCTGGGATCAGCACAGTCTGAGCAGAAAAATGATCTTTGATATGGAAGAAAATAATTAGAAAAGGAAGAAAAGAAAGAACCTTACTAATACGTATTACTGGGATCCTTTGGACTAGAATGGGTGTAGAATGTAGGTGGATTAAGGGGGAGTTTGTTAAAATGACTCAGCCCTACGCTATGTCATGAAGTCTTGTAACATAGGCTAATACACTGTTGGCATGGCTTTTAAAAGTGGAAATTAGCAAACTAATTTGGCAAAGCGCTAAGAAAGAGATTGAAAGTCTCAGAAAGGTGGCATTGTTAGAATGGCTATGTATGTGAGTCTGGAAGATTCTCCACGTCTTCAATATATTTTATGCAATGGCCTCATGGAAGCTTAGACAACAAAAGTTGTACTAGTGAAATGGACACTGGCATCTTGGGAAGTTTGGTAATGGTGGCTTTCTATAGTTACCAGTAGGACATACTCTCACGGCATTGGGCTCTGTGGTAACACTGGGGATATGGAATTTCAGAATGCCAGAGCCAGGAGGTAGCACTAAAAGTCAAATGAATTTTTTTTTATTTTGAAATAAGCTTACAGAAAAAAATGCAAAGGTAGTGCAGAGATGTTTTTAACAAATTGTGTTGGTATGACTGATATCCACGTGCCAAGGAATAGAATTGGATCCCTACTTAACACCATAGGCAAAATTAATTCAGAATGAATTATTGACTATAAATATCTTAGAAGACAACATACATGACCTTGAATGAAACAATGACTTTTTAAATATGACAACAAAAGCTCAAGTGATGAAAGAAAAAGTAAGTAAATTTTACTTGATCAAAATTGCAAAATGTTGTGCTTTACAGGATACCACCAAGAAAATGAAAAAATGCAGTGAATGAGTAAAAATCTTCGCAAATAATATGTGGGATAAGGGACTTGTGTGCTCATATATGAATAATTTTTACAATTCAATAAAATATAAATAATCCATTTTTAAAATGGGCAAAGAATTTGAATAGACATGACTCAAAAAAGATATGCAAATGGTCAATAGGCTAATAGAAAGGCCCTCAATGGCATTAATCATTAGAGAAATGAAGTCAAACCCACAGTGAGATAAACATCAATTTACACCCACCAGGATGGCTACAATTACAAAGGAAGACAGTAAACACTCTTCAGATGGATTTGTAGAAATCAGAACCCTCCTATTGCTGATGAGAATGTAAAACGGTACAGTCATTTAGGAAAAGATGGCGATTTCTCCAAGTGTTAAATGCAGAGTTACCATATGAACTCTCCAGTTCGCTTTCAGGTATATATACAAGAGAATGGGAAATATATATCCATGCATAAAACATTCACATTAATGTTCATAATTGCATTATTCCTAATAGCTAATATATGGAAACAACCCAATTCCTATCGGCTTATGAAGGAATAAACAAAGGTGGGATATCCAACCAATGTAATGTTATTTAGCCATAAATAAGAACAAAATATTGACTCATCTTATAACGTTGATGAACCTTAAAAACATTACACTAAGTGGATGAAACCAGGCACAAAAAAACACTTATTATATGATTTCATTTCTATGAAATGCACAGAACAGGCAAATCTATAGAGACAGAAAGTAAATTAGTGGCTGCCTGGAGCTGGGGTTGGGGAGAGGGAGGAGGAAAATGAGAAATGACTGCTATGGGTATGGGATCTCTTTTGGCGAGTGATAAAAGTGTTCTGAAATTAGATATTATGATGGTTGGACAATTCTAAATGGCATATTTTAAGAGTGAAATTTATAGTATGTGAATTATATCTCAATAAATCTGTTACTAAGAACACAAAATGTAATAGAAAGTCTGAAAGGGGAGGGGAGGGGAGAGGTAGGGAGAGCAGGGGAGGGGAGAAAAGACAAACTCTCCAGGTAGAAGAGCCATAATTCCCTACAGCCAAGATTCCCTACAGCCAAGATTCCCTACAGCCAGGATTCCCTACAGCCAGGATTCCCTACAGCCTAGGTTCCCTACAGCCAACGTTTCCTACAGCCAAGGTTCCCTACAGCCAGGATTCCCTACAGCCAAGGTTCCCTACAGCCAGGATTCCCTACAGCCGAGGTTCCCTGCAGCCGAGGTTCCCTACAGCCAAAGTTCCCTACAGCCAAGGTTCCCTATAGCCAGGATTCCCTACAGCCAAGGTTCCCTACAGCCAGGATTCCCTACAGCCAAGGTTCCCTACAGCCAAGGTTCCCTGCAGCCAAGGTTCCCTACAGCCGAGGTTCCCTACAGCCGAGGTTCCCTGCAGCCGAGGTTCCCTGCAGCTGAGGTTCCCTACAGCCGAGGTTCCCTACAGCCGAGGTTCCCTGCAGCCAAGATTCCCTGCAGCCAAGGTTCCCTACAGCCAGGATTCTCTACAGCTGAAGTTACCTGCAGCCAAGTTTCCCTGCAGCCAAGGTTCCCTACAACCGAAGTTCCCTGCAGCCAAGATTCCCTACAGCCAAGATTCCCTGCAGCCAAGGTTCCCCGCAGCCCCTGAAAGTGCAGTGGAGGTCACAGATATGCGTTTGAATCTCAGTTCACAAACCTGACCATATAAGCTATATGGCATTTCTTAATTTTCTTTAAATCAGCCTAACCATGTTTCCTAGTCCCCACCTCACCAGTCTGGCAGAAAGCTCAATAACAGTCTCTATTCTCACCCAATTTCCCAGCCCATGTCCAGAGGGATCCCTCTGGTCTTTATCTGACCACATGCATTAAATCCCAGTCCCATTCCTTACGGTCGACTACCTTATGCCACCCAGTCTGGTGCAGCTGTATCTCATCCTCGAGGTTCTAGAATGCTGTATGAGGCTGTAGGCTCCTGTGTCTAGGGTACAGCTCCCCTTGTTCTATCAGTGCCGCAGTCTGAAACCTTGTTACTTTTTTTTTGATGCTTTCAGTGAGTAAGGCATAAGATCCCACTTCTTGCAGCATTCACACAGGAAAGTTGCCTTCATTTTCAAGACTATCCTAAAGTTGTGTCTATCCTAATCCTCTTCAGTGAATTTAGATTTTGCAAACGATAAACTCTTTCAGCCCTGTAAAAATGTCCAAGGCAAAGAATATGCAAAGAAACTAGCTTCTTACTGGAGAAGGGAAATGAAGCAGATGAAACACAAATCATACTAATAAATACGCAATTTATCTTAGACCAGAAACAAATAGAAAATTCAAATAAAAGGTAAATGCTGGCTGGGGAATTATGAAATGCTATAGAAGCGGTGTCTTGGCCAGGAATGGTGGCTAATGCCTATAATCCTGGCACTTTGGGAGGCTGAGGAAGGTGGATCACCTGAGGCCGGGAGTTCGAGACCAGCCTGGCTAACACGGTGAAACTCCATCTCTACCAAATAAAAAAAAAATACAAAAAAATTAGCTGGGCATGGTGGTGAATGTCTGTAATCCCAGCTACTCAGGAGGCTGAGGCAGGAGAATTGCTTGAACCTAGGAAGTGGAGGTTGAACTAAGCCAAGATCACACCATTGCACTCCAGCCTGGGCAACAAAATGAGACTGAGTCTCAAAAAATAATATAATTATTTTTGAATAATAATAATAATGGAAGGAGTGTCTTTACTCCAGACTTGGGGAGATCAGAGGAATCTCATAGAGGGACTAATGTCTAAATTGAAATCCAGGAGGTGAACAAGAGTTAGCCAGGGAAAAGAGAGTGGGAGTAGATGTCTGAGTGAAGTTTCCCAGGAATGATAAAAAGCATGAATGGATTCCATGACTCTGCAGATCATAAACTAAGATACAAAAGGTATTGAGTAATGAGCTGAAGAGTTATACACAGACTAGAAAGTTTATATGCCATATTGAAGAGCGTTTTCTGTGGTTTTTCTGTGAGCCACCGAAAGTCATTAAAATGTCTTATGCTTGGGAAAGACAAACTTAGGGTTTCACCTGAAAAAAGACCATTTTGGTATCAGTGTAGACAAGGGTCAAGGGTGAATAGTACCCTTGGGGGCCAGTGAGCAGTACTAGAATCCAAAGGACCCATCCTGGAGACTGGTACAATAAACTTTGGGAGCAATGATGGTAGTGTGACCTGGAGAGGTGGCAGAGAAAACAGGGAAAAGTGGGTATATTTCAAAGATATGAGGTTGTTCAGTCTACTAGTTGTACCAATACTTAATTTCATAGAATCTAAAACTCCACTAATTTAAAACCATCATTTGTGACAAAATGGATGAACCTAGAGGACATTATGTTAAATGAAATAAGCCAGGCACAGAGAGAAAAATATCATATGATCTCACTTACATGTACAGTTTAAAAAAGCCAAACTTGTAGAAGTAGAGAGTAGAATGGTGGTCACAAGTGGTGGGGCGGTGTGCCAGGAAAAAAGAGACATTGGTCAAAGGGTACAAAATTTCTGTTAGGTGGGAGGAATAATTTCTGGAGTTCTATTGCACAGCATGATGACTATGATTAATAATAATGTATATTTCAAAATAGCTAAATGAGGATTTGAAATGTTGTTAGCAAAAAGAGCAATACATATTTGAGGTGATGGATATGTTCATGTTCATTAGCCTAATCTGATCATACCACAGTACATACATGTGCCAAAATATCATGTTGGACCCCATAAATAATACAATTATTATTTGTCAGTCAAATTTAAGATTTTTTTTAATACTAGAAAAGAAAATCTTGACAGTTAATAAACTATGGCATACCATTGTTAGAAGCATCAATTTCAGAAATGTAAAATGTGGGAAGGAATGCACATTGTGGACTTGATGAAACACAGTAGATTGGAAGAGAGGAAGGACTCAAAGATAGGACTGGGCAACTGAGTGAGAAATGAATGAGTGGGCAACTGACATATAAATGCCAAGAGAGAATGAGAGGCATGTGAAATAATGGTCTTCATGTTGAATATGTTGCCTTTGAAGTGTTCATGCAATATTCAAGTGGAAAGTTCTAGCAGTCAGTTCGTTACGTGGGTCTGGAGTTCAGGGACTTTAACTAGAGATAAAAATATGGGAAATTTCAGAAAATGTATGAAAGCTGAAGCTTACATAAGGGATGAGAAAGTGGTCACCAATGTCAAATAAGAGCTAAACAGTTAAATCAAGTAAAAATACTCATTTCAACAGCGTTTATTTAAATAGTGCGCACCAATTTTAGTGACTAAAAAACAATTAAATCCTCTCTAGGGGAAAGCAAGAGAGTCGACCACCTGAGAGATAAAGGAATCAGCAGAACAAACTTACTGGGGGAATCAATGTTAAAAGGAGTTTAAAAGATGAATGAAGAGAGGAAGAATATTAGAAACAAATTTTACCTAATTTAGAGATTAGCCAAGATAAAATCTCATGAATGTGGCAAATGACAGGATTTAGAACCTTGATTTATTTCTTGATTAAAAATTCTGTTACACTTAATTCCTCAATTTTATAATTTGCTTAAGTACATTATGTAGTCATAAAGGAATAGAAATCCTTAACAATGATCCTGTTTACATACATGTTACGGACTGACTTGTGTCTTCCCCCACTCCCCAAAATTTATATACTGAAACCCTAACTTACCCCATGATCTCCGAATGTGACTATATTTGGAGATACGGCCTTTAAAGAGGTCAATTATGGTTAAACGATGTCTTCAGGATGATATTCTAATCCAATGTGACTGGTATCCTTCTAAGAAGTGGAAGAGACACCAGGAGTGCATGTGCACAGGAAAAAAAAAGTCATGTGAGGACACAGTGAGTAAGCAGCCATCTGTAATCCAAGGGGAGAAACCTCAGGAGAAAGCAAACCTATCAACACCTAGATCTTGGGCTTCCAGCCTCCAGAACTGTGAAAAGAGACATTTCTGCTGTTTAAGCCTTCCTGTCTGTGGTATTTTGTTCCAGCAGCCATAACAAAAGAAAACAACAAAAAGGGAGCAATTTCATGGAGCAGGGATAAAGGATGGAATGAAGGAAGGACCTAGGAAGAGAGGATGGAAGGGAGAGGGGGTGAGAGAGAGGGAAAGAAAGAGGAAAATCAATACTGCCAAATTTCCTATTCATAGATTGACGTTAATGGTCAAATTTCACTAGCTCTTTCCCCTTAAGTCAGAATTTAATATTTAATTACAACTTCAGTTTCAAATGTTCTGAGTTTCTTTTAAATAGCTTTTATTAATATTTTAAAGTCTGATGTTTAAGCCAAGAAAATTCTAACTAGAATTATCCTAATTGGAATATACAGAAATATTCAGTTTATTACCTGGAATGCTTAGCTATTGCCAGGCATAACTTTTGACATTAAACTGGGATAGATTTCCAAAGTATCAAAAGATAGCAATACATTTTGATGATTTTATTGATAGGGACTTTTTTGGCCCCAGCATTCCTAAAACTGTACTGCCATGGGCCTTACTGGACCACTAAGTAGTCATGAACATTAGAGTTTGGTTTTCACTGACTCAGCACTTCTAGTTGGTATACCCTTCCCACTTTCCTTTCCCAACCTTCAAGTCAATACATTTCTACGAGTGGAAAGAGAAAATTGAGAAAGCTGATTAGGGATCATGAAGCACTTGTTACCACATTTAGAGACATTCATTGTGTGACACCCTTATAATAATTATGGATAAGTATGGCAGTTTTAAATTTATACATTGCCAATAAGCTATTCAGTTAAGCAGAACTCCCCAAGGAAGAGTAGTTCCCTTACAGAATAAATACAAGGCTTTTACACTTCGGTATCTCTCAGATCTGAAATGTATGCCATCTTCACTCGAAATTTCCGTATTATTTGGTTATATAATAGAATTCTACCCTGAGTGTTTGCTCTAAGCATTGACATTAATCCTTATCTTGAGAACAGCAACCATTTTAGAAAGGTATCTGTGAATACAAGGTAGACAGTATTTTTGTTGGGTACCCAGATACCTACTTAAAAAAGTTAAATAAAGATCTTTTTGTCCTATTAAACTACACTGTTAAAAATTTTATTGGAAATATTTATTTGACAGGTTTTATAGCTCACACTTTTGTTCCTGCCTTGGTGTGTGTATCAGAATGCACTGAAAGATAACATTATCAAACATTCAGGATGGATCCTATCACAGAGAATCTTCCAAGTGGCCTTGGACTGACCAAGTTGTCTCCCATCTCTGGCTTGTAGTTCTCAAGAACAACTGTAATAAATTTGCTAAAGGATATAAAATTACACCTGGATAGGAAGAATACGTCCTAGTGTTCTATTCCATTGTAGGATGACTATAGTTAAAAATAACATATTATAGTTTCAAATACCTAGAAGGATATTAAATGTTCTCAATACAAAGAAATTATCAGTGTTTGAGATGACTGATATGCTAATTACACTCTAATCTGATCTCCATACATTATATATATCAAAGCAATTCTCTGTACCCTATGAATATGTATAGTCATTATTTGTCAATTTAAAAATACAACGAAATGGTCAGGCGCTGTGGCTCACATCTGTAATCCCAGCACTTTTAGAGGCCGAGGCAGGCGGATCACAAGGCCAAGGACCAAGACTATCCTGGCCAACACGGTGAAGCCCTGTCTTTACTGCAAATACAAAAATTAGCTGGACATGATGGCGCACGCCTGTAGTCCCAGCTACTTGGGAGGCTGACACAGGAGAATTGTTTGAACCCAGGAGGCAGAGGTTGCAGTCAGCTGAGATTGCACCACTGCACTCCAGCCTGGTGACAGGGCAAGACTCTGTCTCTTAATTAATTAATTAATTAATTAAACAAAAAGTAATTGTAGAATGTGCTAGAAATGGAACATCCTGAAATAAAGAGGGACTGGCTAGAATCACCCATGGTCTCTTCCTGTCCTTCCTAGAAACATCATGTCCCTCCGTGCATTAGCCTAGTATATCAAGTTGTCCCCAGGGCATAAAAGCCAGGGTGGGCTGCCATCCAGTGTCCCTCAGCTGCAGTGCAAATGGGCAAATCACAGATGAGACTCCACTGGTCCCCAGCAGCTTTCCTGAACCTCAGGGGACTGGTCCACAGTGAATCCTCAGCCTCTGTTGTTCCTTGCTGCCCGTCTATAAGTAATAAACCCACTTCATGTAATCTGCTATGTGTGGGCGTCCTGTCTCACTGAGCTCAGACAAGTCGGTACGGTGCACAGTGCCTGTTTCACACCTGTATCTCTTGTTTCTGGAGTTTTGAAATACTGCAAGGGGCATCCAGGTAACAGAAAGCTTAAAATAACAAATTCGTCAGATCAAATCTGATGATCTGATTTAGGGGACAATTTTTAAAAGATATCAGAAGCTTAGAAACTCTACCCCCTCAGGAGAAAAGGTGGGGGGCTGTACTTACATCATGCCTGCAGCAAATGATTCTAAGTTGGTGGAAAGGTCAGGCGAAAAGAGACCTGTGATGGTAAATGGTTCTTGCTTCAATCTAACTCTCTTTGGAGCGTTTTTACACTGGCGTGGGTTCTATTATCTTCAGAAAACTCAAGAAACATGCACATGGTGGCACACTTGAAGCAAATGCAGAGCAAACATCTTTAGAAAACAGTAGGGAAATAAGTTTGCTTCCTTTGAGAGATTTGAGAATAAAAGCAGTGTCTTAGTCTGACAAGAGCCCAGACAAAGGCTTGTTTTAGGGAACATGTTGGGAAAGTGAGTCCAGGGAGCAGTGGGAAGAGTCAAGGTATATGAAACGAGAAAGAATGTGTCATCAAGCAGAGAACTGAAATTCAGCCCCAAGAAAACTTCTCAGGAGACTTACGAAGTGCATCTCAGAGGGAATGAAAGGGAAAAGCATGGCTAGGCACAGTGGCTCATGCCTGTAATTCCAGCACTCTAAGAGGCTGAGGCAGGTGGATCACGATATCAGGAGATCAAGACCACTCTAGTCAACATGGTGAAATCCCTTCTTTACTAAAATACAAAAAACTAAAAGTGAAACGAGCTGGGTGTGGTGGTGTGGACCTGTAGTCCCAGCTACTCAGGAGGTTGAGGCAGAAGAATTGCTTGAACCCAGGAGATGAAGGTTGCAGTGAGCCAAGATCATGCCACTGTACTCCAACCTTGTGACAGAGCGAGACTCTGTCTCAAAAAAAAAAAAAAAAAAAGGTTGGGGGGAGCATTTATCGACTAGTTTCCACTTCTCAATGGTTAAAGGTGACCCCTAGGATGTTAATTCTCCTGCTCTTCTAGTAGAGGCATGCATGGGTGCTGTATATTGCTATGACCATTCCAAGCTTAAGGATCAAAGAAGTAAGTACCAAGGAGGTGTCTTGTACATGTGTGAACATATGTAATGCTGATCGTCATAAAAGTGGCTGGCATCAGAGTAGGGGCTGAGAAGATTTAGATGTGCTGCACAAGACTTTACTCCTTTTAACTCTCAGATCCACTTGTGCCTGCTCTTAAGTCCAGTCCTTCAGATGGCAGCTGGCCACAATACCTGAAATAACTTGAGATTATCAATGACTAATCATCTTGTGTTGCTGGACCCAAAGCCATATCTGATATTCATCATCTCCCTCCTCTATCATCCACTCTCTGTTTCTCTCATCCTACCCTAAGTCAGTTGGGTCTAGCCCTCTTGCTGGTTGCATAGGTCCAGACCTTCAGCTCCTAGTCATCAGTATCTGGGATGATTAATTTTACGTGTCAACTTGATTGGACCATAGGGTGCCTAGATATTTGATGAAACATTATCGTTGGTGTTTCTGTGAGGATGTTTGTGTATGAGATTAACATTTCAATGGATAGACTGAGTAAATCAGAAGGTCCTTGCTACTATGGGTGGGCGTTATCCAGTCAGTTAAAGGACTAAATAGAATAAAAGGCTGCCTCTCTCCGCAATAAGAGGAAATTCCTCCTGACTGCCTTTCCAGCTGGGGCATTGATTTTTATTTTAACTGCCTTTGGACTTGAATTGAAACATCAGGTCTCTTGGTTCTCAGGCCTTCATACTCAGATAGGAGCTACACCATCATCATTGCTGATGGGTCTCTAAACTGTCAAGAGATTGACAACTTTGGGACTTGTCAGCCTCCATCATCATGTGAGCTAATTTCTTAATTGGCTCGCATGAATAAAAATAAATCTCTTTATCTGTCTCTTGACATATATAATTTAAATATATATATATATATATATATATATATATATATATATAGAGAGAGAGAGAGAGAGAGAGAGACACACACACACTTGTGTCTAGGTATATACATCCTGTTGGTTGTTTCTTTAGAGACCTTGACTAGTGTAACATCTTTTTTTTTTTTCTTTTTTCTTTTTTTTTTTTTGAGATGGAGTCTCACTCTGCCACCCAGACTGCCGTGCAGTGGCATGATCTCGGATTTTGGCTCACGGCAACCTACGCCTCCTGGATTCAAGTGATTCTCCTGCCTCGGCCTCCCAAGTAATGGAGATTACACCACCACGCTGCTTAATTTTTGTATTTTTAGTAGAGACAGGGTTTCACCATGTTAGCCAGGCTGGTCTCGAACTCCTGACCTCAGGTGATCCACCCACCTCAGCCTCCCAAAGTGCTGGGATTACAGGCATGAACCATCATGCCTGGCCAATACATCTTTAATTGCTTTGCTCTTGTGGAGTCACTGTTGTTGAAATGTTCATTCACAGTGACTTCTGGACCATGCCTTCTAGAATGCTTGCCTTCTAGTCCCCTACGCCATACTTCTCATGCCTCTTCTCCTCTTCTTTTGTGCCAATGCCTAGCTATATAATGGGTGATTTTCTTCTTCAGCATTTCCCAGGGGTTGTTTAGCCTCTTCCTAGAAAGTTACAGTGACAAGGATCTCGCCATCTTGTAAACTAGCCTAATTATCTTCCAAAAGCTCTAGTAGAAATTGCCTCCTAGCATTCCAAAATTTGTTTTACTTCAACTTGGCCCATTGCTACTTTGATCTAAGACAATATAATATGTTCATTCCTTCTTCCTCATGACAACTCTTAAAAACTTGAGAATCAAAACCATGGCTTCCCTTCCATCTAAACACATCTACCTTTCCTTGCATGCTATTTTGATTCTCAGTTCTCCCATCTCTCTGTGTGCTTTCTTTAAACACAGGTCATTGTGGCTGTGGTCCCTTCAAAACAGCATTGCCTTGAAACAAGCACAAGACTTAGTTGTAGGACCCACTGTAGAATGAAGAAGTATTTTTGTGTTTAAGAATTGTGTACCACATTAATCAACACTTTGTAGAATTCACTATTTGTATACTTACCCTCTGCCACATAACCCCGTTTCTGAGTGTAAGCATCTCAGCCTCACTGTACGCCCTCCACAGATACAAACGTGTCTAGGAATATTCCAGTCCTCACAGTCACATCGAATATGATCAACTCTGGCCACCTGGCTGGGACTTCGCCTCCCAACCTCCTAGCAGTAGTTTGAGGAGCTAGAATACCAACTGGTATAAAAAACTTGTGGCGTATTTCCGCTGTTCTCACATCAGGATGCAAAACACCATCTGCAAATAAGAAACGCTGGCTTTGGCCTCACTGGCTGGATACTTTCACAGAGGCTTTGAACATGTAAGAATGTTTATTTCTACCCCATGCAACCAACACACTGAAGAGACACTGAAATGACTCTATTTCTCCCAACTCTGCTATCACAGACAAACCCACTCAGCCAGTCTTTCTCTCAAAATAAATATGGCTTACTATAATAGGTTCCATGTTATCAAGCCTTTTGACCATGTTTTAACTGAACTGAGCTGTTTCATTTTACCTACAAGGAACTGTAAGTGTTCTGCCAATTGCATAATAGAGTTTCAGTTGGAGTTTACCCCAGCCAATCAAAAGTCTAATACTTCAGCTGAGATGGCAACACCTCCCTCTTTGAAAAATATGGCCAGTTATGGGCAGCATGCTTTTTAGACTGCTCCCAAAAGTAAAAAATACTAATTTGTTTAAATATTTGAAAAAAAAGACTTATTTTGTTTTAATAAGCTTTTTATTTTAAAACAGTTTTAGATCTACGTAAAAATTACAGAGATATCACAGAGGGTTCCCATAAACCCAATACTCAGACTCTCTCATTATTAACACTACATTTGTTTGGTACATTTGTGAAAATCAATAAATCAATATTGATAAGGTTATTTATTAATTAAATATTTATTAATATTTATCAATATTAATATTGATAAATCAATATTAATCATTAACTAAGGTCTAATGTTTATTCAGATTTCATTAGGTCCCCCCCCATTCCCCACAATGTCCTTTATCTGTTCCAGGAACTTATTTGGAGTAACACAATCCATTTCATCATAATCTCTTCTTAGGTTCCTCTTAGCTGTGACAGTTTCTCAGGCTTTTCATATTTTTTATAACCTTGGCAGTTTTGATCAGTCCTGGTCAAGTATTTTGTAGATTATCCATTAATTAAGATTTATTTGACTTTTTTCTAATAATTAGACAGGGCTCATGAGCTCCGAGGAGGAAGATTACAGAGATAAAGTACATTCTCATCACAACATATCAAAGTTGTCCCAACCAACAACATGACTTATCACTGTTGATATGACACTTGGTCAGCTGGCTGAGGGAGTGGGTATGCGCAGCATTTAATGAGTGGGCAACCATGTTCCACCTCCTTGACAGTGGAGTGTCTACATAAATTATTTGTAATTCTTCTGCATGGGATATTTGTCTTGCCGATTTTTTTGTTTATTTGATTATTAACTTGTATCAATTTAGATCCTTGATATTTATTTTATATTCTGCATTAAAATCCAATCGTATTTTGTTTTTGTTGGTTTTGTTCAAATAATTTTAGCTTTGGCCTTTGGAAGCTGTTTCAGTTGACTCCTATGCCCCTTAGACTTGCTTCCCTCATTTTGTGTCTATATGTGTGAGAGTGTGTGTGTGTGTGTGTGTGTGTGTGTGTGTGTGTGTGTTTGCTTTTAAGCACTTCCTTATTTTCTGGCTCTACAAAGTACTCCAGGCTCATCTTGTATATTTCCTGCTTCCATCCTGGAATCAGCCATGGTTCCACGGCACCCTAGTTCCTTTTACTGAATAATTCTGGTAGAGACCAAGATCACTGTGTTAGGTGTGCTCATTGCTACTGAGGTGTCATTGCTTCAAGGCACTAGAGCTTCAAGGCACTAGAACCATGTATATATGCAAACATACTACTATCTATTTATATAAGCATCTCTATAGATAGATACTATGTTAAGTAATACAATTTTAATTAATGAAATGTAACTTATTAGGTTAACCCATATGAAATTGCTATTTTGTCAAAAGCAAAAATTGCTATGGTGTCCAAAGTGCTAAAATATCAATAATTTTACATGGCTCAGCCGAATACTTACAAGAAAAGAGCAGAAACAGATATCCATGACACATCCAGTTAACAAGAGAAAGGAACAATGCCAGTACACACACACCTACCATACACTCCTTACCGCTAGAGGTAATTACTCTCCAATTCTGTAATTATTGCTTTTTTACTCATTTTATCTGTGGTACAAACTTTAACACTGAAGTGTGCATTACAAAAATATATAGCTTTTCCTGTTTTTCTTTTATGTAAGTGGAATCATAATGGATGTAGCATTTTGTGTCTTATGACATTTGTCATGTGTTACATAGAGCTTTCATTCATTCATTTTCATTTTCATGGTGTATAATAATTTATAGAATAAATGTGCAACAATTTATCCATTTCACTGTTGATTGATACTTGGTGATATTGTTTTGCATAGAGAATGAAAGAGCAGCATAATTACATTTTGACTGATCTTCAGGGTTCTTGCTATCATGAAATTTCATATTCATTGCTATTTTAAAAGAACCAAGGTTAGGTCTACCTCTGATTTAAACAGTGTCATTGGACATGGTGGCTCATACCTGTAATCCTAGCACTTTGGCAGGCCAAGGTGGGTAGATCAACTCCTGAGTTCAGGAGTTCAAGACCAGCCTGGCCAACCTTGTGAAACCCTGTCTCTACTAAAAATAAAAAAATAAAAAAAAAATTAGATGGGCACGGTGAAGGCACCTGTAATCTCAGCTATTCGGGAGGCTGAGGCTGGAGAGTCACTTGAACCCGGAAGGCAGAGGTTGCAGTAAGCTTGCGCTGAGATCACACCATTGCACTCCAGCCTGGGTGACAGACCAAGACTCTCTTAAAAAAAAAAAAACAGTGTCTTAAAACACATAATCAGCTTGCAATTATAATTCGTCCTCTCAAGTAATTCTGCCCATAGGGAGAAAATTATATCATCCAGCACAAATATTCCAGTTTTCACAACATGGACTGCTCATTGTGAGTAAAACAAATTGGCATTATGTTTTCATATGTCTGTCTCAGGGATTTGGTTAATAAGTCCAACTCAAAGAGATAGATCTCTTTTTGGTGTGTTGATAAAATCAGGTAATGAATTCCAACTCATGAGCCTTCTTGAGAGGTAAGCAGGCAGCCGACCTTCCACAGGCAGGCATACAGTGCTTGATTTCAACAGTGAACACCATCAAACAACAGCTTAATTCTCCCATTTGAAATTGTGTGATATATAACTCCTATGCCCCCCAAATGCAGGCAAATTAAATAAGACTCTTCAATAAAAAATCTCCCAGAAGTTTACTAATATTTCTTATTCATAAGATTTTTTATAATATTCCATATTTCAAGTAATCTACATTTTCTGTAATTCACTCATTCTCTTTTACCTGTCCTTATTATATACTATTATCTGTGACAACATTCTTTTATGAGTACAAAATCCAAATCCAAAATACATCATTTTAAGTAAACTGCATTAAAGATTTTAAAGAAAAAAAATAGCTATATTTCTAAAAGTGCTATGTGTGTTTAAAATACTTTCAGGAGGTTATATTTAATTCAGAGAAAAGTAGGTCAAACCTCCTAAGATAAATTTCTAATCAAGTAGCTGCTCTGTACTCTTATAATATTTGTTTTATATCTCTTTCATTAATGTCATTCTATATTTCTCTCCCATACAAAATTGCATGACTTTTATGTTCACGACCAGCACATTCTTCATTTCTTGTATAGATTTGTTCTGTGATAACAAAAGGAAAAACTATATGCCTTTCAAAGAAACTGTAGAGGAAGGCTTTAGTTTTAATCCTCACTAAAGGCACTTTGATTATTTATATAATAAACTGGGAAATTAACGAATAAAAATCTATTTCTTTTATTCTCTCTTGTCATACTCGTCTCTTCAAATACATGAGTCTACAGATGTAAACAAAGATTTATGAACCCTATCAGATAAGTTCAGTGTCCTTCAAGTGTCTAGTCAGTTTCTGGGAGTAATATTACGCCTTGTTACAAAGCATACAAATTGTAATGAAGGCTGAGAAATGGGACAACTTGGCTCGAGTGCAGCACTCAGTCGCTGTGTATCGCCATCTGCTGGGAAGCTTGGGCACTGCACTTATGTACAGCACCACAAACAGCTTAGCTTAGGTGGAAAGAAAAGCAGCAGCAAGAATTAAATTAATTTGAAAATACTAAATATGTTCAATGAATTTCTTCACTTTATTATTCTGTGTTAAACTATTAAATGTTATTTTTCGTAGATTCTATTACAATGGTCATTTTAGCAGGAAAAATATATAGTACTTTTCACCAAAGCAAACAAGTACCATTCCCTATTTTGCCTCTTTTTGAGTTACCAGAAGGGGGCGCCCAGCATAGTTTCTATAATATTAAAGTAAGTATAACAGCCAAAAAGTATTCGTTGAATGATTGAATGAATGGATGGGAGCCGCTAAACCCAAGAAGATATTAGCTGAAATATTTTCTATGTCACAAAATTATTTATTTAAGGCACAATTTGAATAGAAAACATTGGCTAATTGAAAGCACTGTTGATTTCTACTAATATAGTGGTCCATAGACTCATTTGAAGTAAATTTATTATAAAATGAATATTGCCCTAAATTCAATGGAATTCCATCAATACCTTAACACTATAAAATACTTTGGAGCGATTACAAGATTTTTATGAAATAAAAATGATCCAAATTTGTGAAATCATATGATTAATTACAGTGTCAATTTATATATGCATATGCCCAAACACCTTTAGACAGAATACTGTTGACTCCTTTATAAATTTATAAATCTACTATTATATCTTTGCAGAGTGCCACTGGAAGAAAATTCATTGATTTAAACTCAGCACCCAGTTTTCATTGCATCCACCAGTGGTAGTTACAGTCCCAGAATAAACTACTAAAAAGTAGCTAGAATGCGTTGTTGATAGTATTACAAGCCCCAATGTCATTTAAATAGTATTGCTTTGGCAAAAATACTATGCAAACTCCAATTTGAGGTGCATCTCCTGTGGTGATGTATTTTTATCTAAGTGTCTTTGTAAATTGGGTTTTCTCAGATGAAGGATTACCTGCACTAGCTCCTCTGGCTTGTCTTAGAGCAATTTCCCTCATCTACCCGTGAACAGCTGCCTTTTAATAGCATCCCATTGAGAGTTCCATGCTGCTGTCGTTTTTATACTGACTACCCTGCCAAGAAATAGTTACAAGTTCAGAAAAGCCCTTGGTCAAGTTCTGCCTTGGCATTTCAACACAGCCAAGCTTTCAAAAAAAAAAAAAA